>NW_015650091.1:720641-736573 GCF_001515625.1 Sinocyclocheilus rhinocerous | reverse complement strand
TTCGAACCTATCGAAGAGATTTCTGATCGCCATCTTACAATAAAGGCTACCTTTCTTCTGGCAATATCTTCTCTTAAGAGAGTTGGGGATTTACAGGCCCTCTCGGTGGCCCCTTCCTGTCTTGACTTTGCGCCCGGTCTGGCCAAAGCTTTTTTGTACCCTCGGGCGGGGTATGTCCCTAAGGTCCCCTCCTCTACACCACGGCCTGTAGTACTCCAGGCTTTTTGTCCTCCTCCCTTTAGGGAGCCCGACCAGCAGAGGCTTAATTGTATGTGTCCAGTGCGAGCACTGGATGCATACGTCCACAGAGCTGCCCTGTGGAGAAAGGCGGACCAACTGCTTGCGTGCTATGGTCCCCCTAAGAGAGGTCCTGCTTCCAAGCAGACCCTCAGCAGCTTGGTATCGCTGAAGGCGTTCCCCCTAGCGTTTTCCGATGCAGCGTCTCGTTCCCTCGGGGAACCATGGTTACATTTACAAAGCTTACACTTGAAAGTTTACTGTTCAAGACTCCGAATTACTCAGACTGTTATGAATTTGGAGATATATAAGCTCAAACATAAAACAAAAACAAAAATATAAGAATACATTTTTTATATAAAAAATTTCAGTTAAAAAAAGATTCCAAAGTCTTTTGACTCTAATCACTCATGGATACTTAATCAAATTCAAATCCATTTATCCCATTTTATATCTCTTAAATGTATTGCGAGCTCCTGTGCAGAATTCAAAGATAATCATGTTTGTCTTGTAATTCATTTCTTACTTAGGTTGCTGCCTGCTTCCTGTAATATAATATGTAATGTATCCCTTATGTAGCAACGGCACTCATCCAAGACCACTTTAGCAATTTCCCTCCGGTTAAGATTCTTGTCACGGAAGCCGGATCAGTGTCCTCTGAAGAACTTTCTTACAATGAGCCAAGACCCCAAATGGGTGATTTGTTTCACGCATTGAAAGTACTGATGGGGTTACTTCCTTCTTATGATCACCCTGTTGTGTCGGTGTAGTTATAAGTTACATACAGGTCATGTTTAGAGTAGAAACAGTTTGCGCAGTATGTTTGATTTGGCTTTTTGCCTGGTTAGCACTGGCATGCTGTGGACAGTCATTGGCTGGATGAGTAATTATGGGCGGGGCTAGCTCCTTTTTTATGAGTGAGGCAGTGTTGGGTGAGAAAAGTCTGTAGGAGATGTGCCTAGATGGACCTGGGCTTTCCTCGCTGACCTGTGACCGGCTCCGCAAATCAACCTCCAGAGCCTGTCAATGTCTCCCTGCTGACCACTCCACAATTGTGGTCTGTTTTCTTTTGTGATGACCTGATAAGCTGCTGCCATGAGTGGGTTTAAATACTTGATGCAGATCATTGTTCTTGTTACATAGATGCAGCAGAACAGGAGAGTTTTAACCCAAACATCCTGGAGCAGATTGAAGGATATCCTGCTTTCTTCAGCCAGTAAAAGACAAAGACTGTTAATGTTATTGTTAATGTAAAAAAAAAAAAAAAAAAAACGATGCAGAATATGCAGTTTATGTAACACTTTTTATGAATGAATAAGTGAATAAGCACTGTAGCTCCAAGATACAACTTTCCTATAGTAAAAGAATAATAATACAAAGAATTTTGAAATGCCCAAAATGATTATACTGCCTCTTTGCCTGATTGAATAGCTGTGTTTATCTTACATAATCTGTATTATTTTTACACAAATTATATTGTTAATATTTACTAAAAAATATAATATTTTCAACCTAATATGTTTTGTTTTCTTTTTTTCTCATTTTAACACCCAAGTTTAAGTGCTATATGTTCTATTATGTTAGAATGCATTATATTCTCTTAAGCTTTAATCACAGAACTTTAATCACAGTATTATGGGTGCTAATACAAATATTTATCAAACAGTATAATCAATTACAACGTGTCTTATTAAATACATGTTCATATTGCAGTGGATGGATGGTGTAATATCAATGTCAAAACAATGGATGCATAAACGGATGGATAAATAGATAGACAAATGGATGGATGTATGGTTGGTTGGATAGATGGATGGATAATGGATGGATTGATGGTTAATTGGGTGGATGGATGGTTAGTTATTTGGATGGATGAATGATGGAAAGTTAATTGAATGGACGGATGGTCAGTTATTTGGATCTATGTATGGATGGATGGATAGCCCATTGCAACCGGCATGTGCAACAATGTAATGTAGGCTGTGGTTACCTCCAATGAATTCTGCTGCTTTATAGTCATACAGTATCCTTGATCATATTCATAATTAACAAAACTCTCATTATACAGGATTCAATGCGACACATCCCTGCCTGTTGGTCTCAGTATGCTTTTTCAATAGCACAGATGCTTTGTGCCTCTCCTGACAAACACTCACATTACATATGAATGACTGGGCTGGAGACACCGCTGGCCAAGGAGTGAGCGTGTCTTTTATCTGGGAGCAGTTGAAAACCCCACACGTTTAATTAAAGCTCATCCTACACACTTGAAGGACTTGAGCACAGACAGACGTTCCAGGTATCTGGAGGGCAGTTTCACCTGCCAGATGTAACACAGCAGGGGTTTCTGGAGGGGAGAAGGAAGCGCATAGCATAGTGGGCTTGAAAGGATGATAAGCAGGGTTACATTTGGACTTGATGAATAAGTCGACAGATATAAATATATGGGTCAAGTCAATTTGATCTGTATAGTGCTTTTCAAAATACACATTGTTTCAAGGCATCTTTACAGAAAACCATGATATTAATGTTTATCATATCTTACTATCTTCATGCCTAATAGTCACATTTAGCAGATTAGAGCTGAGCAATAATATAGTTTACATTTAGCAATTAAGCAGTTGAGATTTGCTATATAGTATCACCCTATATGAGTATACTGTCTGTATGTGGATAAAGTTGGACATACCTATACCATTTATATAAATTTTATATAAAGAGCTGGGTGAATATAGTTACATTTTGTGACAAAATTAAAAATTGGGCAGTGTAGATTTGCTATGTAGTATATATGTGCATGTGTATATTTTTGCATATAATGTATTGAAAACAGTAGAACGTAAAACCCTTCATTTTTTTAATAAAACAAGAATTTGTTCACATTTTTTCTTTGAGCAAATGCAGTATGTTTAAATTAAAAATTGTATAACGTAATTCTAAAGTTCAGATGTGTTCAAATCATGTCACATGGCACGATTTCCATTAAACATTATTCAGTGCATAATTTATTAATAGTTATTTGTATCTTTTGCATTACATTAGCAAGCAAGCCGCTTTCAGTTAGCCAAACCAGTGGAAACATTCATTCAGGCATTTTATTTTCACAAATAATAACAAAATCATATGATTTGAAAAATTATTGTTATTTGGAAAGACAGAATGGGAATTAGGTTTGAGTGGGTTTGTGAATAGTCTTGTGCAGAGTGTGTAGCTTTTATTCATGCCTTAATAATCGTGACAATTAACCTTTGCAGTTACAATGCCTTCCATGTTATGTGCTGTGTGAAGTGTAGTGAGTTACTGAATGCTTTGACATGCATAACCTTACACCAGTTATGCTTAATAACCTGTCAAGGTCGTTTAACCACCTTGAACCACCTTGTGTTCTTTCCCAGCGTTCTGGTACTTTATTCAATAACTGCACATCTTGTTCTCATAACTGTTCATGTTTTGAAAACAAACAAACAAACAAACATACATACAAGCAAACAAGCAAAATAATAATAAAAACAAAACAAAAACAGACATTTTATATAATGAGCTGAGTTATCAGAGCTGTGTTGTATATTTAAACAATCTCATTGTTTGAAAGTGGTTTGTTTTAAGTGCCTGACATTTTGGTTGTGGAAAAAAGGAAAGAGGTATTATAGACTATTTCCTTTTTTAAATTTTAATGGATAA
This sequence comes from Sinocyclocheilus rhinocerous, assembly GCF_001515625.1. NCBI lineage: Eukaryota > Metazoa > Chordata > Actinopteri > Cypriniformes > Cyprinidae > Sinocyclocheilus > Sinocyclocheilus rhinocerous. The sequence goes on along the minus strand of NW_015650091.1, from coordinate 732,655 downwards.
CGCATAAAAAAACAGCACTGGAGCTCATCTCATCTACTGCAATTGTTCTCTGATAGGGTTAATCAGGCATCCTGTGACACTGCCGTAGCGAGTAGAAGGGCTGCCATAAGCAAATGTTCACAATGGATCCAAAGGAATATTTTTTCCCCTAATTTTATCAGTTTCAATATGCTAAGCAAGCAGCCACAACACTTAACTGTATTGATGTTTTAGGCTTGTACCATTATTACCATTGTTTGTTATTGTTATTATTTTTATTACTTTATGCATTGAATTTAGGATGAAATCTGCAGTTTTTTGCACTTAATTTAAAGTTGGCAAAATGTGTTAAAAAAGAGCTGAGCATTTCAGAGTTAAGGACAAATAAGTATGTCAGAGATGATAAAAAAAGGAACATATGAAAATGTAGTTTAAAATGTGTGCAAAGTTCTTAGAAAATGTAACATTTGCATTTATGTTGGTGTCACATTTTTTTTTTGAAGATATTTGACAAAAAAAAAAAATATATATATTACTTTAAAATGTAGTGTGGTGTAAAGTAAAGACAAAACAGTAAATGTAATGAAAAGTAATGTAAAAAGTGTGATATAAGTGATATGTGTGATATATTAAAATATATATTAATAGTTTTTAATATTAATAAAATAATAATAATAATAATAAAAAAATAAAAATAATAATAATAATAATAATTATTATTATGCCAAACTACCCACGCTAATGACAATTTCAAGAATGGCCTACAAAAATTTTCAAAATGAATTTTAATGCATGCATTCATCATTTCTGTGGAGTCGTGTGGGCACAGATTCCCTATGTGCCTGGCCAAAGCCTAGAGGAGCTAAACTCATTCTGAGATCAGAACGGAATGCAGTGTGTTTACTGATGCTATCTGTGAAATCCAGACAGTCAAAACAGCAGTATGTATCCTTCTACTGCCCGAAAGCAATTATTTCATGTGATTCACGAGTACAATTTAGAAAACATGTAACCTCTCTGTTTATTTCCTGTTTAGTCTGCATTAGCCATACTGAGAAATGGCGAACAGTGCAGGAAATCTGTTGGATGTGAGGAATATTTGCATAACAATGCCCAACTCTTAATACCCAACACACAGGCACCCACACACACACGCCCCCACCTACATTCTGATCAAGACGACCGTTTTAGAGCTTATTAATGTGGCGTATTCAAAATAACACACACACAGGCACTTTACCATCCTCACCTCACAGATGGAGCTGCCATTCAGTAGAAATAGAGGAAACAAGAAGAGTCAGTTAAACATGGCATTGTAAAGAAAGACGAAACACTGCCATTTAGGTGAGTAGATCATCTCTGATTTGAGCTGTGAAATTGTTATTGTGATTGTAACATGCGTAAATATGCCTTACAAGTCATGGAAGGGCTATTATTATTATAATAATAATCATAATAATAAACAATTTTGTATTTATTTATACTTTATTATTATTATTATTATTATTATTATTATTATTATATATTATTATAGCTCCAGTACTTATATGGCATATGTAAGCGTGCTAATAATAATAATAATAATAATAATAATAATAAATACTTTTATTTTAATAAATACTTATTATTATTATTATTATTATTATTTACTTCGTATTTTATTTTTTTATTTTGTTTTTACCCTTTACAAGTACATTTTTAATGAATATTTTTAGTCTTTAGGTATTAAAATCTGGTATGTCTAGATCAATTCCAGCATTGTTATTTATTTATTTATTTTTTGTTTACATTATCATGAACCCTGAATGTCCCCTCACTGATCCACTTTATGACTGACAGGTCTGTTCGTCTCCTCGTTAGTGTGGGAAGGTGAGTTTTATGCAGTCGCTTTTGGTAGATTATTAAAATGTCTGACTCAAATGGACATTCCTGCCCTGTCCAGTCTCTCTATCCAATTCCTAGAAAGTAAAGTAAATACATATTTTAAGTGAGTTGGCAGAATGCAGCAATTAGATTTGGGTCAATTGTTTTGCTTGGAACGCGCCAGAGATGGGTTTTGTTCAAGAATAACAAACAAAGCAACTGATAGCACAATCATGTTGGATTTCCAGTGGATTTGGTTTAAATGTACATTTAGGGATGAATGGCAAGTCCTTTGTGTTACCTCCAGTAGTGGTTAGTTAAGCTGAAAAAAAGTGCTTAGGTATTGTCCTACATGATAACCCAGAGAGAGATTTGGTTATGGAACAGATAAATGCTTTGGTCTGGATGTCTTTTATGAACTGAATCAAAAATGGCCCCATTACTTTATTATGCACTTAGAAATAGTCTGTTTACATTTGTGAAGCGTGGGGTAGAGTTTAATTCGTCATGTTTAAGATGGATAATGACCACACACACAAGAACACATGTACAATATCTGTTTCTCCATGTTCCTTTACAAGTATCTTTAAGCTGTTTTCAGAACAATGCCTTGATGGTCACAGCTTTACTGCAAGAGTGTCTGTGCAGGATGTTTTAAAGCTCACCTGCTGTGTCTGAGTGGTCAGAGGGATAGAGTGTGTGTTTGTGAGCGTATCTAAGCAGTATCTGCAGTCCTAACCTCCCAGATTGGTCATTTTGTAACGTTGCAAATGACATTACTTTTGAGTGTAAATTGCAATGTGCAATATAGCATGCACATTATGCCATTTCTCTATTTTTAGAGTCAATCTTCATTCTTCATGCCCAATCAGTTTCTATAAAACATTTTGTCATAAGGACACTGTGTATACATACATACATGCAATACATAGCACAATTTTATTATTCATTATATGGATATTATTATTCAAAGAATAGCTCACTCCTAAATGGAAATTTTGTCAGTGTTAACTAACTCTCATTCTGAACCAATATATGCAGTTATATTTTCTGTGGAACACAAATTATGATTTTTTAAAAAGTATCTTTATGCAGTTTTTCATATAAGCTCATGGTTACATTTGTCAAGATGCACCAAAAAAAAAAAGAAAAGAAAAGGAAGACGAAGAAAAAACTAAACCAAACAAACAAAATAATAATACTTAGTCCAAACAACTTGTGCGTTATATTCCACATTCAAAATGGCATGGGACAATCATAATTGAAGCCAAAACTGCACTAATTCTAACAGATGTGGTCTGGGTTTAAAAAAGATCCATATAGCACAAGAGTTGTTTTCTTGTTCTGTTTGGAGATGGACAGATGTGGTCACTATGAATTGCCATTGTATATGGAAAGAGCTGCGTAAAAGCATTTGTGTTCCACCGGGGAAAAAAAGTTAAAAGGTAAAATGGTTTGAAATGACATAAGGGACATAAATAAAGACTGAATCTTCATTGTGGGTTTAAAAGACAATTAATATTTAATAGAACAACCAAACTGAAGTTACTTTGAAACAATCTGTAATGGATGAAGTGCTATACAAATAAAGGTGACTTGACTTGATTGCGAACACTAACTAATACTGCCATAATTGTGTCATTAAAAAAGTGTCATAATTACTGATATCCACACAGGAGCCATTATATAGATCCATTAAATAGTAAAAGAAATAGCGAAGAAAATGAAATTATAATTAGAATACAGAATGATAGAATGACTTTTTAAATGACAGTGGTAGGGAAGTGCAAAATGTAAACTGCCTTTCCCTGTCACACGGTCCCATTGGTGGTAATTAAATTTTTATTATTACTGAACTAAAACAATTTTTTCCCCACTATCTTTCCTTTTTCCTCTCCTTCAAACATCCCCAGATGTTGTTTTCAGGTTCTGTCACAGGCTGAGAAACATGTCAATCACTGGGAACTGACACTCTCTTCCGCATGACTGGATCTGAGAGAATTCATTGGTGGTTTTTATTTAACATGACGTACATTTTACATGAAGGATGTACAATGGAAGGTTTTTTGATAACATCTCAAATATGTTATTTCTAGAATTTCATTAATTGTGTAACACATTATACCATTCCTTTTGAATTGTTTCCGATAACGAAAATAAATGTGTCAGATTGCATGCTTTCAAACTCGTGTTTTTGCTCACATCCCAATAGGGACTGAGTTCAACTTTAACAATGCTGATGACATTTTAGGTATGTGCGTTAGGTATAATCTTAAAGGTCACAATGGGGCACACTGCAGGGATACAATTCCTGAAACAAGGTTGAGTTGAGGGGCCTTTTATGATTCTTGGCCAATATCCAGAACTAAAGGTTCCAAAATATTGTTTTCATTGCAGATTTGGCTTTGGTTTCCCAATCTGTTCTGTGTCCCCAGCCTTACAGGAGCTTCAGGGGCAGTTGTCACTTAGCAAAAATATTAATGGTGAAATAGACTGATTATTATTGTGTGTTGAAACGACACAGCCATTTTTGTTCTCATATATCAGTATGGCAACACTAGACTATCTCGAACAAGCATTCTTCTTCTTGGTCTTCTAAAACACAGCATGTTGTGAGAACAAAAAAAGCATTTATCAATGATTATGGGAATGAATCTTGAATGCATATGTCTCGTTTATCACCAGGTCGAACAGCATGGAAAACTCCTCGGAATGGAGCAACATTTCACTCGACTCTGATTTTGAGCCCTGTGCCACGCTGAGGAGCTCCGGTTCACGAGTTGCCCTCTACGTCTTCATCATCACCGGGATCGTCTGCACTGTTGTTGGCAACTTCCTGGTGGTTCTCGCCATTGCTTACTTCAAACAGCTACAGTGCCCTACTAACTCTTTCATCATGTCTCTGGCTGTCGCTGACTTCCTGGTGGGCCTGGTGGTTATGCCATACAGTATGGTCAGAACAGTGGAAGGATGTTGGTATTTCGGCCCAACCTTCTGCCATCTTCACTCCAGCTTGGACGTTATGCTCTGCACGGCCTCCATCTTCCATTTGAGCTGCATCGCTTTTGACCGCTATTACGCCGTCTGCAACCCTTTGGTGTATTCATTTAAGATGTCCCGTGAACGCGTGGGTCTGCTGATTGTGGTTTGCTGGGCCATTCCATTCCTCATCTCCTTTGGCCCAATCCTCCTCGGGCTGCACAAGCTTGGAATGGATGTTCCTGTGCCTGAAAATGTGTGCATCTTCTTGGTTAACCGTGTTTATGCCGTCATGGCATCCCTTGTTGCATTTTACCTGCCTATGGTGACCATGTTGGTGGCCTACTGGAAGATCTACAAAGCGGCCAAGCGGCAAGCCATGCAGATAAGTGCAATGGAGGCACAGATGGCAGCAGGTGTGGGCAAGGACTCGAGCAAGAAACAAAAACATCGCAATTCTATAAGGAGGGAAAGTAAAGCGGCCAAAACTCTGGGCATCATCATGGGGGTTTTCCTTCTCTTCTGGTTGCCCTTCTTTACTGTTAATATTGTCGACCCGTTCATTGAGTACGGGACTGCTGCTGTGATATGGGACGTGTTCCTGTGGTTAGGGTATGTCAACTCCTCCCTAAACCCTTTCCTCTATGGTTTCTTTAACCGATCCTTCCGTAGGGCTTTCCTCATGATCATGGGCTGCAGAATATGTCTACATGGCACAGCTCAAGGAATAGACCTCTCTCACTCGAAAAGAGATGCCAATGAGCGCACTGACAACCAGTAGACTGTAGTGGTAGTTCATCTGTTTTAGTAAAATATCCCAAACTCATTCCTGTCCAGCCCATATGGCAAAATGTATTTTATATAAGTATATATTTACGTAAATATAATAATATAATAAAAAAGCATTTACAGTGTTTTTTTGGCCAAAATATAGTTCAAATATAGTCTTCAATGTCCTTGTTAATGTGCCCGCCTTCCATGCCAGAAATGCCAGTTCGAATCCTGCTCAGGGGTACGTTTCCCAAAAGCATTGTTAGCTAACTATAGGGCATTTCGCACCGCTTTAGTTCCAGAACTAAGTACTAAAGTACTGGGACGATTTTGCGCGAACTATTTCCCAGTACCATTTAAAGGGTTGCATTCGCACCGACAGTGTGTACTAAGAAGTAACGTAAGCCGGTCGACAGCATCCTCATTTGTGCGCTGAGGGCGTTTTCATACGCGTTTGGCCAATCAATGTCTACTTGCGTCGCGATTAGTACCAGTTGTGCTGGTTAGACCCTGCTCCGGAGTAGGAGCTAATTTGGTTCTCGAAAAAGTCAGTCCGGTACTAAAATCGCACCCAGTTCCGGCGGTGCGAAAACGCCAAAAAGTGGGTAGTTCCACAATTAGTTCTGGTATTATGAAAAGGTTCCCGCGGTGCGAAAGGCCCTTATGGCTGCAAGTTCCACTGAACTCTAAAGAAACGACGGGACACGTATGAAGAAATGTAACTAAAACGTGAAAATTGGAAATATATTTATGTAAATATATTTTAAAATCTTGATTAGCAATAGACCATTTTTGTATATTTTAAAACTTAAAATAGATCTGAAAATATATTATTGCTGTATGGGTGACCATATGTATTATTTGTTGTAAGACTTTAAAATATTTAAATGATTAACACATTATGGAATCTCATTATCTTTTTTTACTGTGTGAATAAATTAGATGTCTGGCCTGCCTTCATCATTTTTTCGCAGATTTGGTGCTTTGCAGCACACAATCCTTAATTCTACTTCATCTATTGCCAACACTAATGCAAAGTGTATTCAAGGTAACAAACTGAACTTTACCTTTTTATATTGGCAGAATTATAAGCATTCTGTGGAACAAGATGTAACAGTTGAATACTAAAACGTTCTAGTATGTTCAACAAACTATGGCAGCATGAAATAATAAACAGAACGAGGAACAACCAGGAACATTTTTGCTATTTGAGGGTGCAGTTACAATGCACTTACCCTGCACATAAAGTGCCTATCGAAAGAAACACTCCAAAGGCATGTGACACATCCTCCCCTGTCACAGGTTAGCACATCAGAGTAATAAATAAAATATGTATGAGAACAAATCATTTTATAAAGCTGGAAATTAAATCTCAGTTGTGATCACGTTTTCTTGATATAATTCTTATGAAATGACTGGACATGCCGGATTGGCCCCAGCTGGTCTGCCTGCTTCAATAATGAGGTAAGCAAAGATAAAGGAGCTTGGGGCTTAATAATTATTATATGAATTATAATTATTAATATAATAATTATTATATTAATTATTATTAATATAATAATTTTGAAAATGGAAATTGTCTCAGGAAAACATCCAGTATCATGCTATTTTTGTTTTTATTTTTATTTTATTTTATTAAGCTAATGTCCTGTTAACTCTGTTCTTGGACCATTCACTTCAGTGCTCTTCTTTTTAGACATTTCTGGCACTGCTCAGCGAGTTCTAAGGCAGTGAAATGTACGTTAAGTCATTTTTGTGACAAGTCAAAACATACAAGTGCTTAGCTAAAGGAACCCATTAATAGGAACTGATATTTATGCTGGTGTTAGTCTTCAGTAATCCACAGGAAACAGGGGAGGGCAGGGAATCACAGTGATTTACTCTTCAGTAAGTTCTCAGAAATCTTAAATAGAAAAGGAAACCACTTTTCAAAAACAGTTTGTTCGCACATACAGTACGTTATCCTCACAAGTCACCTTCACACCCACAGTCTTGTCACTTTTATAATTAAACATAATGTGAGATGATTCAGACTGTTTTTAGATGCTGCCTATTAACAATTGTGTTTCCAATTCTGTTGTAAAATTTTAGGAATTTGCAATTAATTTACATTAACAGTGACCTCTACTGGCCATCTTAGATTTTTCATCATTAATGAGTCAATTAATGCAGCAATAAATCAGTTGATAGGCTGACCGATTTAGTTGTGCAGAGGCTTCTTTTTCATGTCTCAGGAGACATCATAGAGTTCTCGTTAATGTTTTGGTTAAGTATCAACTTTGTCTCAGATGTTTCTCCTAAAATTCCTTTGATAAATAAAAATAGACAAGAGATGAGAAAGAGATGTGCAGTAAGAGTACAAAGTTATAAAATGAATGTGGATTTTTCACATCCTGACAAATCTGAGCACAACATGTAATACTGTTAACTCTCTTCAGAGACATGCAATGAGTTTCAGGATGTCTTAGTATCTGGTATGTACTGTAAAGCCTTAATAATCATGTTCTCTGGCATGATTTCATAATTTTCCACCAAAGAGCATCTTGAATGGAAGAAAGAACATCTGACCTTTTGTACAAAGGAGCCACAAATTTGCCTATGTGAGTAGTGACTAATTTTAAAGGGATAGTTCACCCCCCCCCCAAAAAAAACTTTGATAAAGAATATCTCTTTGGATTTGAGACTTTAGTCTTTACAACTTTACAGATCTTCTTTATGCACCAAGAGCTTGTAACACTCCAAAGAGAAAGGAAAAAATGAAATCGCATCATATGACCCCTTTAAGTATTTAATTTAATTTAAAGTAAAGTCTTGTTTAACATTATGCAGGCCTATTCTTGGAAATGAGCTGGCAGCAGAAATCACACAACAAAACAAAATGTTATCATTTCATGTTAAGTAAACGAGTAAACAATTTAATAATGCAATTGAAAACAAGGTAATTGATATGACAACTAAAAACAACTGACGCTAACAAAATTAATAATGCAATTTCAATATTCATAAGGATTGATTTTTAGGTGTCGTCAATACGTCAGTTTTGTATGTTTAAAAGTATTTTTACGTTTAGATGCTGAAAATACGTCAGTATTGTAAGTTTTAGTGCCTGTAAAAACGTAAGTAAATGTATGTTTTATGGAACCTCATTTTATGTAAAATACATACGAGTTATCATGAGATATAGTCATTGTATCTCTGCACAAGACTTGGATCAAACTGCTTAATTAATTTGAATTTGTTCTATGACATCTTTATAACTATTTTGGATATTGTAATTTTGGTTACCTGGACTTGAATGGAGGGAAAATATCTTAAATTGTGTTCGAAGACTAACCAAGTCCCAACTAAGTCTTACGAGTTTAGAACAACATGCGGGTGAGTAAATGATGATTGAATTTCATTTGGGTGTGCTTTAAGTATTTCTCAGAAGAAAAGTCTGATAAGATAGGTATTTGATTTTAATGTAATCATGGCTACAAATTACATTATTTAAGGTATCTAATCTGATTTTTCTTTCCTATGGGATGGTTGTTTGAATAAAATGGATTCATTGTTTTCAGGATTCAACAAATACACATATTTGATCAACTGCATGCTCTTTTCAGATTTATTATGTTTAATAGTTGACACTGAAAGACATTATCACATCAGCATAACAAAGAAACCCAAAGCTTTTCTCAACAACACAAAAGCTGAGTTGGAGTCCATCAATTTTGATTCTTTTTTTTTTTTTCACTGTTGGTCCTTTTAGGGATGACTTAAATCTCATGGTTGAAATGAGAATAGCATGAATAGCACATGAATAGCACAGTATTGAACTACCCTCTGTAATACTGAAAACATCTGCACAAAATCTAAAGGTATGTACCTCTGAATCAATTTTGAATAATTTAAAAGTGAATTCCACAGCAATCTGCGAATCACAGTCATGGATTCTCTCGAGTATATCAGTCAAATATGTTTTCCATTCACACTTAATGGACAACAAGTCACAGAAATTGTAACAATCTCTCTTTGTGAATACAGTTCAAACGGTTGCTGGAGTTTGAAACATCAGACAGATTATTTCTCAAAGGTCACATGGACAGCACGGTATACAGATACCCAGCAGCTATGAGTCTTTTCGTTCTGATCCAGTGCAGATAAATATCTTTTCCCTCATAATTTTTCCATTCAGTGTACTTTTCCCACTTTTAAAGAAATATGTTTAAATTATCCATGTAAAAATACATTAATCTCCTTTCACACATTGTCCATGTCATTTTTCCTCCTACTTGCTTTTCAACTGTGTTGAAGCTAGCACTTTAAGACATAACAAGAATACTAGTCTTTGAGGAAAAAAATCTAACAAATTTTTAAGAACTGGCAATGGCTCAGAGCTCTAAGAGAGAACAGTCAGTAATCTCCGTCTTTGTTTAGATGTCTGTTTCCTTCAGGCCGTAGCACTCTGTGAGGTCGTAGGTCTGGTAGCCGCTCTGATCGACGCAGTCGTTATAGATCCCCATGGAGACCGTGTCAATCTCAGTCCGGGCCAGAGCAGACGTGCTACTCTTCCCTGTCCCGTTCTTAATCTTATTGGAAAGGTTGTTCATTTTCTCCTTCAGCTGGAAGGAGGACTTCTGTAAAGGGGGGAAGAAGCTCCAGCTCTTCAGACTAAGAGGCCGGCTCTTGCTCTGGCAGGAATAGATAGAGTTACCGCACTGCTCGTGAAAGGGAAATCCAGAGCAGTAGTCTCTGTGCGGGTCCCTCTGGGCTCCTCGCATGGCTGTTCTCCAGCGCTGGTCATAGAAGCGGCGCAGGATGCGGCGGCGGCGCTGGCACTGGCAGCGCACCAGACGGGTGAAGGCACGCTGGAATTCCTTGCTCGAGCAGGCGTAAATTATGGGGTTAATGCAACTGTTGAAGTAGCCCAACCAGAAGATTACTTTGAACACCATCTCAGAGGGCTTCAGAGCTGGGAAAAAAGAGCCTGAGGACGCAAAGAAAGAGAAAGAGGTGGAAAAACATTTAGTTATCGGCTCAAGCAAGATTATTTGCATGGGAAATAACACTGTGGCTCAAGTAAACTTAGCCTGAAGCTACCATACTCCTCCCACACATTGAAAAGTTCAAATCCGTGAGTTCACCGTTTTACATCATGTATGCCTAATTATACCCAGCAGACAGATTATATAATTTGCACATTGTTTTTTTCCTTCAGTTCGCTGGAGAAGTCTAATGCATATTAAATAGTACGTGGCATGTCTTCTCAATATCTTTTTGAAACTATTTCTGTTTTTTTCTGCCTGTAGGAGATGTGGAACGATGCCAATATGTCGTTCCCCAATTCTCCTCCAAACCAAACAAGCACTGTTACCTTTGATAGACTGGCCACACAAGGCCATTAGTCATTATAATCAACATGAACTGCCATTTGCAACCCATTTCACTGCATTATAATTTTGATGCGTTTGTGAGTGAGGGATGTTTAAAGAAAAAAATGCAAGGCAAGATTTGATTTTAATCCATTGGGAATTGATTGGATTGTGAAAAGTGGGCGGACCAAATGCAGGCTTTATAAAACATTACTTAAATAGCTATTTGGCTATTGGTTATCATTAGCCAACCTGACGTCAGTGGAAATAGAAAGTCGTTACAGAGGAGAAGCAAGTTGTTGCATTCTGATCAAAGATTACAAAAATAAATGGCTTTCTTTGGAATAACATGCACCAATGAATTGTTCACAATCAAACCAGAATCACATATTAAATATGGATAATTCACCCAAAATGAACTCACCCCCACTCTTAAAAATATAGGTTCTTAATTAGCATTGGTGGTTCCATGAAGAACCTTTATCATCCATAGAACCTTTCCATTAAACAAAAGGTTCTTTAAGAGAGTAAATAGGCCCATTTTATATTTCATGTTGACTTTAAATGCCAAATCAGTCTTTTAGTTACAGCAGGCCTGCACAAACTTAAGATACAGATCATGAGATTTGGGCTGGATGGATCTGGGCTCACATGGAATCTCTCTACATAGCGTCTCTCTTCACATCCTCTCCTCCCACACATCTACACTACCTGCACATTTCCGCTGCACCTTCGACAGACACCACATATGTTGCCAATATCTCCTCCCTGCCTTGTTCCTTCCCCACAGGAAGTGAGAGGAGGCTAGCGCTGCATTATCTCACACATAAAACAGTTGTCATCGCCCATGCCATGCATTTCAGTGTCACGAGAGGTCAGAATACCTCCCTGTCAGCGGTGATGTATAAAAATAGCACTAGAGGGAATAGGTAGTAGGAATGGACTGGGAATAGTGCGGTCTTGTTGAAACAGATTTTGATGAACAAAAAAGAAATGCTGTTCTCCCTCTTGGCCAGGGGCGGACTTACCCATTAGGCAAAGGTAGGCGACCGCCTTGGGCCCCCAAAA
>NW_015650091.1:720062-720628 GCF_001515625.1 Sinocyclocheilus rhinocerous | reverse complement strand
AATTGTTTTTTCATCAATCGTTTTAGTCTTAGTTTTAGTTTTCGTTTACGAAAATAACCGTGGTCTGAGGGTTGGCATCATCTCTTCTCAGGTGTTCGGTCATCTCAGGTCCGCCAAGGGCCCCCAAAAGCCAAGGGCCCCCTAAAATGCTTTTCATGTAGGATATGCGCATTAAGCACTGACACGGGTATGTTTGCTGTTTACGGTGTTTATTACCACGACAACCGTCCGAGACTGAACGTGCTTCTTGTGTACCCTGCTTGAAGGAGATGAAAATATTATGCATCTGAAGCTGTAATTAAATATTGAGAAACAGTATGTATTATATGCTTATAATTGTTTTAAATGCCTCTTACTCATTTATGAGAAGGAACCAATTAGAGGACACAGTTACTTTTTTGGTTGATATAATCCTTAGGTGTGTAAATGTATAATTGCCTTTTCATTCTTTTTTTCAGTTTTATTTAAATTTGTAGTTAAAATAACTAAAAATAAATGTATTTTAAAGTTTAGAATTAGACAGCCTTTGCACAGGCTTATGCTGGTAACTCATCAGTGGACTTTCC
>NW_015650091.1:715627-719899 GCF_001515625.1 Sinocyclocheilus rhinocerous | reverse complement strand
TCAATGCGAAAATCCACCCACATAACCCCATTTTAAATTAAAATAATTTATACTTCTGACTCACCCCTGGTTTAAACGCTCAATTGTGAGGTTTATTATTTTATAATTGATTTTGTTTTTGTGAAAACCTGTCTCTCAACTGTAAATCATTTGCTATTTCATGGTCTACAACATGAAAGAAAGCCATTATAACATGTACATGAAAAATGTAGAAACATTGGACACAATTATGGGGCACCATTGTGCAGCAGCAAGCATCACAACAAAAAAGGAACCTCAAGGTTGATCTAGGAAAATGTGTGAAAATGTACAGGGCCCCATTCCTATATTTTGCCTGGGGCCCCCAATTCACTAAATCCGCCCCTGCTCTTGGCTAGAGGTCGTCAATTGGTTGCAATTGTGACTTTGAGATGAAAGCCAGTCCCTGGAAAGCTCCTTTATGGTAATTGTTGTGATTATGAGACACACCAAGCAGGATGTTTGCTAGCTACTGAAAGAAAATGTCCTTTTAGCCAGAGCATCATGTACAATGTGGCAGCCCTTACTCTGGGGTAATCTGGAACCATTCCGTGTACTTACACTGTAGAAAAAAAGGGTCTTCTGACTTTTTCAGATTTGCTGTTTAGATTTTAGGGGAACTTGTGAGGAATTCTGCTAAAAGGATTTAGAAAAGCAAGCCAAACTAGAAGTAGACATTTAGTGGTAGCTGAAAGCATAATCAGTAAGACAAAATATTTTTAAAATGATTAAACAAAAGGGCATGGGAAGTGTAGACATTTCTACATTTTGCATGTGAACTCACTGTGTCGGCCTAATTATTAAGTTAAGCAAATAGGTTCAGTTGGCACTTATATCCAATGTGGCTTTCCCAACATTCTTGTTCTGCTTTACACTCTTAAAAAATAAAGGATCCAAAAGGTGGTTATCACAATAATGTCATATAAGAACTATTCTGGGTTCCTCAAAAAACCTTTCATGGAACAGTTCTTAAAATAACCTTTTTTCCTAGTGTGAAAAACATTTCACAAGTGATGGAGCAGTCAGGTAGGCAATTTATTTACACCTGTAAGCTGAGAGTGTTGAATGCATGCTGGCGGTCTTTGCTTTCTAGCAATGCATTTGTCTGGCATGGGCCACTTGAGCTATAGGAGTGTTTTGGCAGGTAGCCACATGTTAAAGTTGTCTCATCTAATAGTGATCACCCCAAGACCTATTTTACCATGGTCTGTGGTTATTGGCTACATGTGTAAGTTCCTGTCAAGCTGCATTCTGTGTCAGTTTGATGTAAATGTATTAAAGGCCAACATAACTATAATAAGATAATTAAGATAAGATAATTTTGATAGGCAGGCTTTTTTTTTTTTTACGGAAATGCTGCTGAAATTTAAATCAAAGCCACTATTAAAACATTTCTTGCAACTCTTACATTCGCAAATCATGCATGCTGGCGGTCTTTGCTTTCTAGCAATGCATTTGTCTGGCATGGGCCACTTGAGCTATAGGAGTGTTTTGGCAGGTAGCCACATGTTAAAGTTGTCTCATCTAATAGTGATCACCCCAAGACCTATTTTACCATGGTCTGTGGTTATTGGCTACATGTGTAAGTTCCTGTCAAGCTGCATTCTGTGTCATTTTGATGTAAATGTATTAAAGGCCAACATAACTATAATAAGATAATTAAGATAAGATAATTTTGATAGGCAGGCATTTTTTTTTTTTTACGGAAATGCTGCTGAAATTTTAATCAAAACCACTATTAAAACATTTCTTGCAACTCTTACATTCGCAAATCGATCACTTTAGTCTAAAAAGATGGTATTTGGGAAACGTAATGACGAAATAATAAAAATGCAAATTCATAATGTTGCAGAATTTTACATTGGCAGACAATTCATTCACATCATGGATATTCAGTACGTCACAAACATAAATACAGACACATACAAAAAGGCTCATTCTCTACATTCTCTGGACTTGTTGCACTTGAATTAATCATGTAGACATATTCTAAAATTACTATAATATAATTACACTATTTACAATTATTACATATTAAAATGTATAAACCTGGCAATGTAGTTAACTGTCATGTAATTTCATTAAAGTAATTTGTAGTTTTCTTTAGGAGAACAGAAACATGTTGTTCTGTTTGTCACCAGAAATAAGACTTTCCTTGTCTAGCACAAAAACGCCATAAGGAAAACATTCCCCTGATCCATCACAACAATAACATGGTGGGCATGTTGATGCCAAAAATGTGACCATCATTTAGAGGGTAGACTTGTCATTTTAAAAACTTGTACCACAAAAATTACAATTATATAAGAGGATTAGAGGGTTCTTGTATCACCATGAAGTGGTTCATTTTGTAGTAATGACTGGCTGATTGTACTTCGCTCGCTTATTGCATGGCTACTTACAAAAATATGTGGACATGAAACACTGAATTGAGTTTAAGTTAATCCATAATCCTACCTGTAATAAGTACCACAATGACAATTGAGACAATTGCATTTGTATGAAACAAGACAAAGTGAATCCACAATGAGAAATTTGAAAGTAGCGCTGGTTGTAGTTACCTGGATGAGTGGACAATTATGTTGCCATGGGCAATGGGGGAGGCCACTGAATGACCAATCAAAATCAAGCATTTTAGCAGTGTAAATAAATCAAAATAGCACTTTTTTTTTTTTTAATTACCAGATGTAACTTAAGAATTTCCCCCCAGATTTCCAAATGCCTTCACATTGAAGCAAGGTTTAACATCAGACAATCCCTCATTTCTGTCATTATAACACAGTGCCTCACAGTTTGTGCTTCTGCAGTGTACGTGTGGATCTAAGCCATGTCATATCCCTCCTCTGTCCTGGTGGCTGGCTATTGCTGAGGCTTTGGAAAATGAAAGCATCCTCTTTAACTCGTTAATAGCTAATAGTGTTATCAACCACTGCTGCCCTATTTCCCCCCACAGTGACTGTGAGTGGAATACCAGCAGGGACAGGCAAAAACCACACTCTTGGAATACCCTGGAGATGGATGGGATGGTGGGTTTGGGGGGAAACCAATACATTGTGGGGAATGTATAATGCCAGCCATGCATTTTTATTCTTTTTAATGTATATTTTAATTATAAATGGCTAATAATAGTCAAAATGGTAATTGTTGTTATTTGTTGGCTACTTAAGATGTACCCATTTCATGCCTCAGACAATGATGTCAGCAAGACCAAAATACTTTTAATGTAATAAGAGACTGTTTTTTCCAGTTCTAGCACATTTTTTGGCCTCTGTGACATAATCTTGGGTAATGGTTGCGTGACTGGAACACTGCATTTAATGTCTATGCTTCAGACTCCCATGGGTGATCTTTGATTGAGCATACAGATGACAATGAATCATCTCTGCATTATGAATATCCTAAAATCATTTTTTTTTCTATGCAGGATAACAGTCATAGTTATTAACCCTGTTATATACAGTTATAGTTATGAATGTTATAACTGTGTGGGCCAACAGAATGTATGTTCAAGGGGTTTGATGACAGGAAGATTTTGATACATGTCTGCGGACTGCCAGTGTTTTATAGAAAAAAGTTTGAACCGTTTGCAATTACTGATTTTAATTTTTTTAATTTTTTATCATTTGATTATAGTGTTTAGTGTGTTAATATAATAAAATCATATGTAATATAACTAAATGAGATGCAACTCATTCTTGGCTGCTTAAGGACATGGACACCTTCTGATTTCTGATAGAAGGGGGAGGGGATATTGTGAGATAAGATGTATTGTTACAAAGGAACTGCTATAAGCTATTGGAAAATGTGAGGAGAAGTGATTGCATGATTCGTGAGGAAACAAAGCATGTTCCAATGAACTCTTCATGCCATTGCCTTTATAGAAAGAGGAACATTGCTCATAAGTCTCTCTCACAAGTCTTTCACTTTTGCCTTCATTATTATTGCTTTGTTTTGACAACATACAGGTCAGTGTGGGAACTTTTGTTATGTGGAGCTACATCACGGTGGTCACACATGAAGGCAACATTGTAATAAAGGTAATTAATCAAACAATAGCTCTTTTTCAACACATTGTGGCATAAAGAATGGAGCTCTTTGTTAGGAGTAGAGAGGCTTTATTTCATCCCACATTTAAATTTATATTGTATTTTATAGTTTTTTTTTCTTAATGCTTTCTAATAATATATAAGCAGAATGCCTAGCTGGTCTTTATTTATTTGTTTATTTATTTATTTATTTATCAATCAGTCAACG
>NW_015650091.1:711982-715390 GCF_001515625.1 Sinocyclocheilus rhinocerous | reverse complement strand
AACAAACATTGTAATAAAGGTAATTAATCAAACAATAGCTCTTTTTCAACACATTGTGGCATAAAGAATGGAGCTCTTTGTTAGGAGTAGAGAGGCTTTATTTCATCCCACATTTAAATTTATATTGTATTTTATAGTTTTTTTTTCTTAATGCTTTCTAATCATATATAAGCAGAATGCCTAGCTGGTCTTTATTTATTTGTTTATTTATTTATTTATCAATCAGTCAACGTTTTGGAGTCAGTAATTGCAAAAATCTGTTTTAGTTATTTGGTTAAGTACATATTATCATGTATTGGGTTGTATTTGGCTGATTTTGCATTTGTTCTTGCACTCCAACATGCACTATTATTTATTTGAATCCTAAAGAGCACAGTGTTCTCCAAAACAAAGACCAATAGCGTTAATATCAAGTGTAACACATATAATCTGCCCTCAAATACTTCGAGATCTTCGAGATGGATCTGCTGTCAAATCCTGCTCAAAACCCCATTCATACCATGTGCACACATTTGCATTCTAATTTAATCGAATTAACTGTGAATGTAAAAAGTGACGCGTGGAACTGCTTTCGTCAGTGAGAAAAGTCATGATGACATAACAGCTCTCATTCATATCAGGTTACGCATTTCCCACATTTCTGTTTCGCCTAATCACGGAGTAAAACATTAACACAGTGTCGAAATAAATGTGTATTTTATATGCATCTATGCATCTTAACGATATAGTTAAAAAAAAAAAAAATTAAATAAAAAAAAATTCTGCTAAACGTTTTATCATAGTCAAAAAATCAATTGGAATTTTTAATCAGAATTTGGAATCTATTCTGTTTCTTAATGAGAATTGTCTCATACCGGAACAACATAATACAAAACAAGTTAAGAACGCATTTTTCCTAGCAGGAAAAAGTGGGAAAACTCCCATAGCTCTCTAATTTAACTGTCGCTTTCGTCAGTGAGAAAAGTCATGATGACATAACAGCTCTCATTCATATCAGGTTACGCATTTCCCACATTTCTGTTTCGCCTAACCACGGAGTAAAACATTAACAAAGTGTCGAAATAAATGTGTATTTTATGTGCATCTATGCATCTTAACGATATAGTAAAAAAAAAAAAAAATTAAATAAAAAAAAATTCTGCTAAACGTTTTATCATAGTCAAAAAATCGATTGGAATTTTTAATCAGAATTTGGAATCTATTCTGTTTCTTAATGAGAATTGTCTCATACCGGAACAACATAATACAAAACAAGTTAAGAACGCATTTTTCAAAAGTGGGAAAAGTGGGAAAACTCCCATAGCTCTCTAATTTAACTGTCCAATATAATAATAATAATAATAATAATAATAATAATAATAATAATAATAATAATAATAATAATGTTGAAATTTCATTTTATCCAGTAAGATCTTATTTGATAATTAGAGGATTCATTTAATTCCATTATGATAAGTGAAACTTTTAATATAAATTCCACTAGTACTGTACACCCATTCACTTTGTCACATTTCTGTGATTTAAATTCGGTTTTATGTGTTTTGAGAGACCAAAAAGTGAAATGTGACGTAGTTTACTTTGATTTCATTTTTTTATTTTGATTTCATTTTTTTATTTCAAAGTTACGTTTTTATTTTTTGCTTGAAGATTAGGTATCGTTCAAAAACTCACACCAGACAGAGAATAACTCATACGTACCCAAAGGCAAAACGAAGAAAAACGGCAGCCAACAAAGAATGAACATCCCCACGACGATGGCGAGGGTTTTAGCAGCTTTCTTCTCCCTAGAGAACTTCATGAGTCTCACGGACAGTGAACTTCGGAACGGGTGATTTTTGGTTTTCGAGCTCGTGCTCGAATCCTCCGGTATGCTCCTGCAATGTATCCTCAGCACCACTTCCATTGATTTATCTCTCTCCAGTTTCACACCCGCTTCCAAACTTTTTGTAGTCCTGCGGGCCACGATGTATACTCTCGTGTACATGACTAAAATCACCATGAGCGGGAGGTAGAAGGAGAATAAAGAGGAGAACAGGGCATAACCCGGTTCCTCCGTGATGCTGCAGATGCTCTCATCAGAAGGTGGGGGCTCTTTCCATCCCAAAAGCGGTCCGATTGAAATCACCATTGAAGAAACCCAGACCAATACGAGTATGACACCTGCTTTCCGTTCAGTCATGATAGTGGGGTATTTCAGACAGTATTTAACTCCGATGTACCTGTCTATAGATATAATGCACAAACTTAAAATAGACGCCGTGCAACAGAGCACATCCACCGCTGCCCAGATGTTGCAAAAGACCCGACCGAACACCCAGCATCCCAACACCTCCAGAGACGCAGAAAACGGCAGGACGATGATACTAAGCAGAAGGTCCGCGATGGCCAGGTTCACAATGAAGAAGTTGGTGACCGTTTGCAAATGTTTGTTGCACAGCACCGAGAGGATAACCAAAATGTTTCCGACGATCGCCACCAAAATGAAAACGGCCAGAAAGATTCCGACACCGATGACTTGAGAATCGAGGGTGATGCTCTCGCAGGTGGTGTTGCTGATGTTGGAGAGAAGGTCCGAGGGGAGTTCATGCTTGCTCTCGTTCAGCAGTTTAGAAAATGTCATTTTGAAACTCCATAAAGACGACTTTTACTGGTTTGGTCCGAAGGTGTTGACTGGTCGGTTCAAGGTGAGTTTTATCTTCATCATCACTCTTGGAAGGTGTCCAGATTCTTCAGATGGATCCGTTACTTTGTGAGATGTAGTCTATTTATAAAATGTTTCCTTTAAAACATCTCGTTACACCTACATTTTTCTGTGGTGGCTTAAGCTGAACTATAATTTAAACTGTTTTTAAACTATTTTTTGAGGTAGAATAAACTATTAAGCAAATAATAAGCTCCCAAGTCAATACAACCACAGTGTCGATGCACTGCAGGTCTTATGGAGAGGCTACTTCTGGTGGCATCCTCAGCGACCACTCCAAACTGGGTTACAGAGACTTACAGAGACCCCAGTGCTCCAGGTCTCCTCCTCCAGCTCTGAGAACTTGGTGACGCGTCGCACACTTGCTGCAGATCTTCATGTGACCACTAGAGGGTTCTGTATTATTGTTGCACACAGGAGGTCTGTTTTCATTTCGCAATGCATAATCATTTTTATCAGTAGCATACATCATTCAGAATAACATCAAGTCATGTCAAGTCAATTTTATTTGTATAGAATTTTAACAACATATATTTTTTTTAAGAAGCTCTTAAAATTAAAGGTTCCTTATTGGCATCTATGGTTTCATGAAGAACATCCATGGAATCTTTCCATTCCACAAAAGGTCCTTCATAGTGGATTTTTTAAATGTTAGGAATTTTTCACTGAACACTGAATGTTCCTTTGAGGATATATATATATATATA
>NW_015650091.1:710796-711927 GCF_001515625.1 Sinocyclocheilus rhinocerous | reverse complement strand
TATATATATATATATATATATATATATATATATATAATGGTTTCAGTTGCATATGATTCATTTATAGTCTCGAACATAATTCATATGCAGGTAACCGTACTGGTCGGTAAAGCATTCCTCATAGTATTTCTATATTACAGTTTTACTTAAATCTTAAATCACTTTGAAAAACAAAACTTTAGTAATATTTAATATTTTATGTGTACAGAACCCCTAAACACAACATGTCACTTTTCCATTTGCAAATCTGGTGAATGTTAATCATGCTGTCTACAATAAAAAGTACCAAATACCACATTTTTGTGCACATTTTTTTTTGTCATGGGCTTTCTGAATAAAAATAAACCTCTTAAAGCTCTGTGCAGTAAAGTCAAATTAATTCTATTCCTACTGACGCTGTGCAGCTGCCAATCTGCCACCTGTACGTCCAGATGCATACTAAAAGCTGAGGTGCAATTTAATAACCACAGGGTCCCTTGATGAGGAGTTGGAAGGAAGCGATTAGGCGAAGAAACTCTGGTAAAATAGTACTGGGATACACATTAAGAATATGCAAGCAACCACACATCAATGTCAGTCACAGTCAGTGTTTAAATATTTTATGTTGTCTTCCAGGTAGTCATCACTGATGGCATCAGGGAGTTGCACAGACACTTATATGTAAATGTAAATTCTACATAGATGTCTTGGGATCAGTCTTATCATCATATGATGTGAACATTAAATACAACATCAGAGATGAGTGTCATGCTCACCAAGACTGCATTTATTTGATCAAAATACAGGGAAAAAGCTGATATTGTATACACAAATATTTCTGTTTTCTATTTCTGTAAATTTTAAAATATATTTTTCCTGTGATGTCAAAACTGAATTTTCAGCAGTAATTTCTGTGGCATTCTTTGTCTCATGGTCCTTCTGAAATTATTCTAATATCCTGATTTGTTGCTTTATTATTGGGGCTCAATTATTATTAATGGTTCTTAATATTGTCGATGTGTCACGATTCGCTGCTGGAAGGAACGATGGAGATGTGGATAACATAAACGGTATTTAAATAGAGAATCACAGGGGTAAATCCACAACAGGAACAGGGGTAAACACACGTAATCCAACAAGTAGACCCGACAA
>NW_015650091.1:705209-710441 GCF_001515625.1 Sinocyclocheilus rhinocerous | reverse complement strand
ATTTGAAAAAAAATTGTAAAAAGGATATATAATAATAATAAATGTGTCACGATTCGCTGCTGGAAGGAACGATGGAGATGTGGATAACATAAACGGTATTTAAATAGAGAATCACAGGGGTAAATCCACAACAGGAACAGGGGTAAACACACGTAATCCAACAAGTAGACCCGACAAACACAGATTGAACAGACTGGGGCTTAAATACACAGGACAACGAGGGAATTTGGAGGAACACAGGTGAACAGAATGACTAATTAGACAGGGGAGAAACTGGGTCACGGAGCACATGGGGAGGGAAATCACAACAAAGACAGTCCAGGGGCGTGACACGATGTTGAAAACATTTTTTCTGCTTAATATTATTTTTTTTATTTTTTGTTTTGTGGAAACTCTGATACATTTTTTTTTTCAGGATTCGTTGATGAATAGAAATATCCATGAAAAGCATTTATTTGAAGTAGACAGTTTTGTAACAATATAAATGTTTTTTTAAACTTTTAAACAATTTAATGTGTACATGCTGAATAAAAGTAATGATTTTTATTCATTTATTTATTTAAATCTTACTTACCCCACAATTTTGAATGTCAGAAATAGAAATATATATATAAAACAGTTATATTAAATTGTAATAATATTTCACAAGTAAAAAATGTTTTGCTGTAATTTTGATCAAATAAATGCAGTCATAAGAGACTTTTTTCAAAAACATTTTAAAAAACCTTAATTATTCCAAATTTTGCAGTGTATATTAAAGTTGTAACTTAACTGAATATAAGCAGCAGACATGCTGTTGTGAGGATGAATCTGTTGTCTGTAGGGTTGTGTGCAGCTCTTCCAAGTTTCTTTCCTAATCCTAAGCAAAGAAGCTTAGTTCCAGCTGAGAAGAGGAAAAAACAGGCTACAATTCACACATGATCACCAAATCTGAATAGCTAAAATTGGATAGACACTGCATGGCCTGCAAAATCCTGCCTGCGAAAGGCAGAAGGTATGGTCAGAATCTGGCACATCATAAATCCACACATCCTTCCTGCCTTGTGTCGACAGGGCACAGTGGTGACGCTGGTGTAACAGCCCTGGAAATGTTTTCTTGTGACACATTAGATCAACCGACCATCGTCCAAATGACGTAGGTTGCCTGAGCGCTGCTTTGATTAGGTGTACCCCCATATAGCCACTAACTAGCCATTTTCAGAATTTACTCTTGTCCTTCAGATCTGTGGAAGTGGAATGGGAGGTTTAAAGTATGAAAGTGCAGCCAAAAAGTCTGCAGAAACTGCATGGAGTGAGTCAGCATGGACAAAAGTCCCCAAGGACTGTTTCCAGTACTCTACTGCAATCATAATGCAAAAATTCTGCCTATTTTAAAGACAAAAGCAGCTTTAGTTTGAGATTGTCTGTAGGGTTGTGTGCAGCTCTTCCAAGTTTCTTTCCTAATCCTAAGCAAAGAAGCTTAGTTCCAGCTGAGAAGAGGAAAAAACAGGCTACAATTCACACATGATCACCAAATCTGAATAGCTAAAATTGGATAGACACTGCATGGCCTGCAAAATCCTGCCTGCGAAAGGCAGAAGGTATGGTCAGAATCTGGCACATCATAAATCCACACATCCTTCCTGCCTTGTGTCGACAGGGCACAGTGGTGACGCTGGTGTAACAGCCCTGGAAATGTTTTCTTGTGACACATTAGATCAACCGACCATCGTCCAAATGACGTAGGTTGCCTGAGCGCTGCTTTGATTAGGTGTACCCCCATATAGCCACTAACTAGCCATTTTCAGAATTTACTCTTGTCCTTCAGATCTGTGGAAGTGGAATGGGAGGTTTAAAGTATGAAACTGCAGCCAAAAAGTCTGCAGAAACTGCATGGAGTGAGTCAGCATGGACAAAAGTCCCCAAGGACTGTTTTCAGTACTCTACTGAAATCATAATGCAAAAATTCTGCCTATTTTAAAGACAAAAGCAGGTTTAGTTTGAGACTCTAAAGTAGTCATTAAGTATGAAACCAAGAAAAACAACAAGGGACATAAATTGATTATAGGTGTAATCAATTAA
The DNA here is from genome assembly GCF_001515625.1 of Sinocyclocheilus rhinocerous. NCBI lineage: Eukaryota > Metazoa > Chordata > Actinopteri > Cypriniformes > Cyprinidae > Sinocyclocheilus > Sinocyclocheilus rhinocerous. The sequence goes on along the minus strand of NW_015650091.1, from coordinate 708,380 downwards.
TTCTGCATTCATTTAATGACATCACAAACTGCATTTCTCTCAACATGTGCATGTCTGCATATCTATAGTGGACTATATGAATATATATGATTCATACTTCACTTCAGGTTGTAAAAGAAATATATTTAAATATATATTTCTTTTATATTTACATGATATTAAAGGTGTTTGGTACTGTAAGTAATTTTTATGGAATGGTGTGCAGAAATAGATCCTACTATTCTATGAAAGATATCAGTGCAATAAATAACTAACCTGTTATGCCAATTTCTGTAACAACCTTTGTCTCTTTAAACATTAAAATAAAAAGATTCTTTATTTAGCTAATCAGAAAGCACTGAGGCGCTTGTCAATAATTTTGCGCATTCTCAGTTCCTATATGGGAAGCTGGAAGTGCGAGATGAATTTGTAGCATTTTCATGAATTTGGAAGGTGCAACATGTTTGTGATTTCTCATCTTTCACGGCTTAAACGTCCTTAAAAGAATGGGAGGACCGAAGAAAATTAAGAAGCAAGAGTAAACATCACTTTTCATGGCTGCAGGATATTGAGTTTCAAAAGGCTAAAAACAGATGCTTGACTTGTAATTATATTGTTGTAGAAAGAAGGGGCGTGTCTAATTCTGTGGCTAAAGGTAGCAGAAGTTCTAGAAAGTGCTTACTTTGAGCTTGTTAAATGTAGTCTTTAGTTGTTGTTCAAGGCTCAGTTTATTGTATTCTGTGCAATTACTAGTATTGATGTCCCACTATTGTTATTTTTCAAGGCATCAGATTTGAACACAAACAGATTACTCCCCTTTTCTATCACAACAGAGCAATTGTTATGTGCTTTGGAAAAGATTCCAGGTCTTGGTATGAAATTGTCAAATTTGACATGACAACAGCATTGCCCTGTCTGTAGCTCTAACTGAAGTGGTTTTTGCACAGCTGTCAGACTTGCAATGTCATTACTCTTCCCTGTTTGAGACGTTTATGAACAGTGGTTGTGCTGTCACACTCTCCAGGTCCAGGCCTGCTAGGTTTCATGAATGAATGATTTTTCCCTCCAAGAAATTCTCCACCTGAACACCGTCAGCTGCCTTCCAAAATCTGCTCTGGAACACTTTTAGGTTTTATCAGGATGCTTCAGCCTGCTGGCAGCAATAAAATAGTGATCTAAAATATAAAGAAAATCAAAAACAACTGCTAGCAGCGCTGCCATCATTAATTAATGACTAACCTTTAATTATGCATTTTTAATTGACTGTTTCTTCTGCTTAAGGGTCATTAATTATTTATCTTCTCTAAAATTAGAAGACCACAATTCTCTTCATGCTTTTCTTTGTCTATATCTACTAATCTGGCATTTTCTTCAATGGATCATGTTATTTATTCTCAGCACTTATGTCTGTAACTTATGGAAACTTGTTTCCGCCACAGGATAAAAAAATCTAAAAAAGATTGCAATCCAGTGTTTAGATCTCACAAGATATAAACTCAAAATTGTGAGATATAAAATTTGAATTGTGAGATATAAACTCAAAAAAGCTGCAAGACAAAAAGTCACAATTACCTTTTTATTCTGTGGTGGAAACAAAAAAATAAATAAATAGTGAAAAGTAAACTCACAATTCAGAAAAAAAGTCAGAATTGCGAGATGTAAACTCAGAATTGTGAGAAAGAAAGGAAGAATTTTGCATTTATATCTTGAAATTCTAAATTTTCTTCTTGCAATTCTGCGTTTATCTCACAGTTTTGAAAAAAAAAGTTAAAAAAAAAAACTATAAAAAAGCTGCAATTAGATAAAAATAGATAAAAGTTGCAATGATCTTATTTAATTATTTATCCTTTCATAGTAACTACAAATCTCCAATAGCACAGTTTATTAGAAATTTTTCTGCTACAGATTTAATATACGTATTCATCTTTGACATCCACTGTTTAGGGGAATAAAAGCGCAGATATTTGTTTGAAGCTGGCAGGGATTTTACAGTGCTCCATTTATATGACAGTCTTAAACAGTCCCTGTGGAGTCTAAACTGAATGTAATACCATTGAAGGATTCAATGCTATGCTCTAATTGAACTGACACTATGTATGCGCTCCCTGCTTCAGAACACGATGACGTCCTTCGGGTTTGCGATTGATAAAAGTTGCCTATGAGTCACTCAGCAAATGAACACCAGTCGCTTTTACCTCTCTGATGAGAGCCACCATCATCTCTCGCATCAGAGATTATTACCTACACACAACCATGTTTCACATTGCTATCTGTGTCAAAGTGATGTAAAGGCACTTTGTTATGCTGATTAGGAAACAGTTTTGTAGTTCTTGCACTGAAAGCATATCTGCTGTCGACAAATGTTATTTTGCAGTGATGAGACATTCAAGATTCACAGCCGACACAGTTTGACGGGATGGTTGAGCCATTGGTCTAGCTAATTTAACCACAGTAAACCAGAAATTGGGCGAAACAGAACCACAGCTGCAGCATAGAATCCGTAGGCTTCACACACTTTTAGAGGGTGATTCCCCTGACAATGACCCCTGTTCCCAGTCTACTTGTCACAGTCCCAGTCCATTTCCACACCACACAATGTGGAAAATTCCAGCTGCCAATCACCTCTTCCAGCTGTCCAAGCTTCAAATAGAGAAGAATTTGAACCTAATATTAGCTCAGTATTAAGACTTCAAATGTTTCTATGAAATATGCTACTCACTCGCTTAAGAAAACAAATGTAGCATAGGGTTGTTTTAGTTCACTATAATATTATATCTATGTTGTAAACAAATTACAATATATATATGATTTTAAAATAGGTATATAGGTATGATTTAAAAAAAAAAATTTTTTTTGAAAGAAATCGTCTCTAGGTTACGTATGTAACCATGGTTCCCCGAGGGAACGAGACGCTGCGTCGAAGTCGCTTTGGGAACGCCCCTGCGTGACCGCGTTCTGAAGCACGTGTCAAATCAGTCCAATGGAGTAGCGAGACGTCACGAGCGGGGTGACGTAAGCACCAGAAAGTATAAAAGCGCATCCGGCAGAGCGCAAACCAGCTTCGATGAAGTAGCGCCTGCAGGGATGCAGGGAGTATGGCAAAGAGACGCAGCGTCTCGTTCCCTCGGGGAACCATGGTTACATATGTAACCTAGAGACGTTCCCCTTCAGGAACTCGAGCTGCATCGAGAT
>NW_015650091.1:692737-702401 GCF_001515625.1 Sinocyclocheilus rhinocerous | reverse complement strand
TGTTACATTCAATCGTGAGTTCATATTTACGGTCATGTTACTCAAAGAAATGTTTGCAAAAAATCGGCTAACGTCACTAACGTCATATTATTACAGACTGCACGATAGTGCCACAACATATTTTCATGTCTGATCACCAGCATAGAAACTAGAAATCGCTAAACCCTTTTCTCAAATATTGCCAATTCGAGAGAGAGAGAGAGCTGAAAGTTGTGCGTATGCGCGTCAGTGCGTTTCTCTTTTTATCATTTATCATTTATGCATTTAGCAGATGCTTTTATCCAAAGCGACTTACAGTGTATTCAGGCTATACATTTTTTACCAGTATGTGTGTTCCCTGGGAATCGAACCCACAACCTTTTGCGCTGCTAACGCAAAGCTCTACGACTGAGCCACAGGAACTTTTTAGAGTGAGTTTGCTTCAAAAACAGTGATTTTATCCTCTCGTTGTTGGAAAATATAATGTAGTGATTCAGTATTTAAACTGTTATTAATGAAAGTCGTGGGGCAGCGTTGACAAGTTTCTTTGCTCCTGGATGTGTGAGCTGCACGATCTTTGATATGTGTGTGTGTGTGTCAGTAAGCAGCGCATTAATATAGAATGGCAATTAAAGGCTCTAATGCACACCAGCACACCAGTATAGGTGTGTGTATTGTAGGAGCTAGACGACGTATGATGACGTGTGACGGTATAGTAGTGGTGTCCCAATTCTTAGGGGAATATTTTCACCCCTACCCCTTGACACTCTGTTTCAAGGCAAAGGGATAGGCGGAGGGGTAGGGGAATAAAATAAAATTGGGATTGGGACTAAGACTGAATTTATTTGCTCAAAACTACAGTAAAAACTGTATTGGTTATTTTTACAATTTTAAAATAGCTATTATATATATATATATACACACACACACACACACACACACACACGTGCCTATAGAAAGTCATCATACCCCTTTGAATTAGTTACTTTATTTGTCATACAGCCTGAAATCAAACACCATTCCAAATTACTTTTCTGGCTTACAACATCAAACCAATGAAAGAAAAAAGCACAACAGTTCTGCAAATTAAAACAACAACAACAACAACAAAAACACACTAGAATGACAGGGTTGGAAAAGTAATCAGTCCCTTGATTTAATACTTCATAGAGCCACCTTTTGATTTAATTACAACCATCAGTCTTTTTGGATATATTTGGCTACTAGCTTTGCACACCTTGATTGGGGAATATTTGCCCATTCTTCCTTGCAGAATTGCTCAAGTTCAGTCTAATTCTATGGTGAGCGGCAATGGACTGCTCTCTTCAAATCCATCCACAGATTTTCGATTGATTTAAGTCAGGGCTCTGACTTGGCCACTCAAGGACATTCACCTTTTATCCTGAAGCCATTTCGTTGTTGTTTTGGCAGTATATTTAGGGTCATTGTCGTGTTGGAACGTGAATGACCTGCCCATCTTCAGCTGTCTAGCAGAGGGACGCAGGTTTTCCTCAAGAATTTGGATGTACTTGGTAGCATCCATTTTCCCTTCAATCCTGACCAATTGCCCAGTCCCAGCTGAAGAGAAACACCCCCACAACATAACGCTGCCACCACCATAGTAGGTATGGTGTGTTTTGGGTGGTGTGCTGGGTTTGCTTTTCGCCAAACATAGCACTTGGAGTTCAGTCCAAAAAGGTTAATTTTTGGTCTCATCAGACCATAGCACTTTTTGCCAGAAAGTATCAGACTCTTCCAAATGTGCTTTTGCATAGTACAAACAAGACGGAGTGTGACTCTTTTTTAGGAAAAGCTTGTTTCATGCCACCCTGCCATACAGGCCAAATTTGTGTAAAGCTTGGGAGATAGTGGTCACATGCACAGTCTGACCAGACTCAGCCATAATGCCTTGCAAGTCCTTCTAAGTTGCATTTGGACTCCTGGTAGCTTCTCTTATCAATGTCCTCCTGGCTCGGTCATCCACTTTGGACGGACGGCCTGATCTAGGCAATGTGCTGGTAGTGCCGTACGCTTTCCACTTCTTAATGATGCCCTGAACGGTACTCCGAGGGATAGCCAAAGCCTTTGAAATGTTTTTGTAGCCTTCTCCTAACTTGTGCCTTTATACAACTTTATCCTGGAGGTCTTTTGAGAAAAATGCATTTTAAATAGCGAAGTATTTCTGGGGAAACTTTTTTTCACACACACACACACACACACACACACACACACACACACACACGTGCCTATAGAAAGTCATCATACCCCTTTGAATTAGTTACTTTATTTGTCATACAGCCTGAAATCAAACACCATTCCAAATTACTTTTCTGGCTTACAACATCAAACCAATGAAAGAAAAAAGCACAACAGTTCTGCAAATTAAAACAACAACAACAACAACAAAAACACACTAGAATGACAGAGTTGGAAAAGTAATCAGTCCCTTGATTTAATACTTCGTAGAGCCACCTTTTGCTTTAATTACAACCATCAGTCTTTTTGGATATATTTGGCTACTAGCTTTGCATACCTTGATTGGGGAATATTTGCCCATTCTTCCTTGCAGAATTGCTCAAGTTCAGTCTAATTCTATGGTGAGCGGCAATGGACTGCTCTCTTCAAATCCATCCACAGATTTTCGATTGATTTAAGTCAGGGCTCTGACTTGGCCACTCAAGGACATTCACCTTTTATCCTGAAGCCATTTCGTTGTTGTTTTGGCAGTATATTTAGGGTCATTGTCGTGTTGGAACGTGAATGACCTGCCCATCTTCAGCTGTCTAGCAGAGGGACGCAGGTTTTCCTCGAGAATTTGGATGTACTTGGTAGCATCCATTTTCCCTTCAATCCTGACCAATTGCCCAGTCCCAGCTGAAGAGAAACACCCCCACAACATAACGCTGCCACCACCATAGTAGGTATGGTGTGTTTTGGGTGGTGTGCTGGGTTTGCTTTTCGCCAAACATAGCACTTGGAGTTCAGTCCAAAAAGGTTAATTTTTGGTCTCATCAGACCATAGCACTTTTTGCCAGAAAGTATCAGACTCTTCCAAATGTGCTTTTGCATAGCACAAACAAGACGGAGTGTGACTCTTTTTTAGGAAAAGCTTGTTTCATGCCACCCTGCCATACAGGCCAAATTTGTGTAAAGCTTGGGAGATAGTGGTCACATGCACAGTCTGACCAGACTCAGCCATAATGCCTTGCAAGTCCTTCTAAGTTGCATTTGGACTCCTGGTAGCTTCTCTTATCAATGTCCTCCTGGCTCGGTCATCCACTTTGGACGGACGGCCTGATCTAGGCAATGTGCTGGTAGTGCCGTACGCTTTCCACTTCTTAATGATGCCCTGAACGGTACTCCGAGGGATAGCCAAAGCCTTTGAAATGTTTTTGTAGCCTTCTCCTAACTTGTGCCTTTATACAACTTTATCCTGGAGGTCTTTTGAAAGCACTTTCCCAACCATGGTGAATTCTTTGCTGTACCATGCACTACTAATAGTGGAATCTTCAAGAGCTCGTTTTATTCTGAAGTAATCAACACCACTACTATTGATGTCAGGTGGGGCAATTAGCCTGGTGTTTAATCTGTTTAAAAGTCGATTGCTTGCACCTGAGCAAGTTTATTCTCTGGGGCTGATCACTATTCCAAACAAGGCATTTCACTGATTCATTTTTAATAATCCTCCAGAATTTTTTAAAGGATATTTTTACATTAATGATGAGGGTTATAATGTGTACAGGCAGCTCAAAAAAGTTAGACTTAATTTATTTTATTTTCCAGGGTGTAATGTGACAAAAGGTAAAGTTTTTCACAGGGTATGATGATTTTCTATAGGCACTTTATATACAACAGTTCTTTCTGGTCCTTGAATCTGATTAGCTGAGAGCCTTTTCCAGCAATGGTATTCTAAAAAGTATTCTAGTGACAACAGAGCTCCAACCATTTCACCATTTGTATCACTCCGCTTTCAATATTTCTCACAGCAATTGTCATGGTGGATGCCCAGACCCACTATAATTTTATAAATAATACTGTTTTTGTGTCATGGAATGTAGATTTAAGAGTTTTCTAGGCGAGAATGTAGTTGTTTAGACTTCTAATATGCGTTTTGTTTATAAAGATAACATTTGAAAATTTGCTTCAACGTTTTCAGAGATGTGAGCTCCAGGGCATCAGTGCTCATGAACCTGCCGAGAGCAGCCTCATCTCGGACAGCTCATCTGGAACAGCTGTTAAACTGTCAAACTGAGATTTGAATCCGTGGTGGAAGGAAGTAGTTATGCGCAAAAGAGTGTTTATAAAGACGTTCCGTTGTTGTCTCTTTTATTTACAAATTTGTGCCGTTGACCTGTTGTATAAAAGCAATATCATAGCAGTGCGATATGGCTCTATATCAGCACACTGTGATTACCTACAGCACTCGGCCTGCAGCCATATCGCCCTGCTACTCATGTGATATTGCTCATATACACATACATACATATATATATATACATACGTATATATATATATATATATATATGTATATATGAAGAGTACAGATGCAAAAGCCTCTAAGCGCCATCTGAAATTTTAATCTAAAATTAGCATTATCAGCATTTATTTCAAATAGAAATCTTTTGTAATATTAAAAACGCTTTAATCGTAATTTTGCACTTTTATAAAAAATGTTGTTGTCCCAGACTTTTTAACCCCATTGGCATATTTTATTGGATTTCTTTTCATTTAGTACACGCAGGAGGGATTGAGTCATTAAGAGAGAGATAATTATGTGATAATATATAGTCTATAGAGGATCTTGATTTTATTTCTGTGATGCTAATGGCTACAAATTGCCATCTGTTGTCATATTAAACAGAATAATCTCAATACATTTCACAGTGTCTCCAAAAATAGCAGCAATAAAAAGTGCACACAAAGGCAATACTATTTAATTTGTTCTGTGATTTTATGTATTACAAATTTTCAGTGTCAGCTGTTGTATATTGTTATATTGATAAAATAGTAGTGGGCTCATTACTGTTTGTTTTTTTTCATATGGTCTAGGTCTAGGGCATATCCTGTGTTTATTTATTTAGTTTTCCACAACATTTCTACAAGGCCAAAATGCCATTCAGGATATAAAAAAGTAAAATCATAACATCACAGTGAAAAGACTCCATAAACAGTTTCATATCATTTTAATCCCCTCAGTTTGGATGTTCAGTTCAATAAAGATAATTTCATGAACATAATATTTCTGATGTTTGACCAAACCCCTGCTGTCCTAATAACAAGAATAGGACTTAAATGACTCCACATGTCCACATACCAGAGTATCACTATTTTTTTGCTATTAAAAAAATAATAATTCAAAGTCCATTGCCCTGTCCTTATGAAACAGCTCTGATCTGGGAATAACATTAATGTCTTTAACAGTCATAAGTGAGACGGCAAATCTCCCCTCTCATCAGAGCAGAGGGTTGAGTTCTACCAGCTTTAAGTAGCACATGTTTTATGATTTCTATGTTGTGTCCTCAGTTCCATCTGGGTCTCATGGGGCCATCACAAGCGCTGCACCGGACACTGTGGTCCATGGGGTCACATTTTTCACAGATGTCTCCTAGTGGGGAGACATCCGCATCACACAGAGTGCATACACTCACACACATATACACAACCCCCCACAGAACATGTGTCACACCTCTGCACGCAATTACTGGCACACATGCTTCCTTTTATTTGCACAAACATGCATATGAACATATGCAGGCTTTTCTTTGCAATTTGAGCAAAGAAAAAAGCAGGTACAACCTGTGAAGTCCAATTCCTGAGCTGTTTTTTTAGTGAATTAAAAACAATGTGAATGATTAAGTCCAGTTCATTGGGCATTGACTCTTATGAGACAGTTCTTTTTTAGTGAATTAGAAACATACAGTGTAACCAGTTAAGCTGAAGCTAAAGGCTCTTAAGAGCTGGTTTGTTGTAGTGAAATGAAAAACATAAAACACGAACAGTTAAGTCGCAAGATGGTTCTTTTTACGGAATCACAAACATACAGTATAACTGATTTAAACTAGTTCCAGAGCTAATGATTCTTATGAGCTAGTTCTTTATAGTGAATCAGAAACATATAGTGTAACCAGTTAAGTCTGATTCCTGAGCTAATGGCTCTTATAAGTGGGTTCGTTTTGTGGTGAATCAAAAACATAAAGTGTGAACAGCCGAATATGATTCCCGCTAATGATGGCTAATGATTCTCATGGGGCGATTCTTTTTAGTGCATCAAAAATAAACTTTGGAACCAGGTAAGTTTAATTTCTGAGAATGACTCTTATTAATGAATCAAAAGCATGTATGAATCAATTGGAGCATTTTCTCTATTAATCTGACTCACTTTTTAGAAAGGCTAAATCCATTTCCCAGGCCAATGACTCTTGGCCGATTCTTTTTAGTGAATCAAAAACATACAGCATGACCAGTTAAATCTGATTCCAGAGAATGACTCTTATGAGCTTATTAATGAATCGAAAACAGTTGCTCTCAACTGAAACAGTTTCTCTATCAATCTGACTCACTTACTGTCACGCCCCTGGACTCTTTGTGTTGTGTTTTCCCTCCCCAGGTGTGCCGTGTTCCCTTTAATTAGTCATTCCTTGCACCTGTGTTTTCCCAATCACCCAGTGTTTAAAAGCCCCAGTCCTTTCAGTTAGTGTTTGTCGGTCCTCAAACGTCATTCCATGTGTTCCTGTGTCTCCTACGTTCCCCATGTGATCATTAAAGACTGTGAATTGAAGTTATCTCCGTGTTTCCTCGTTCCTCGCTACTTGCATCCCGAGAATTGTGACACTTACTGAACCTCAAGTGATTATTTTCATCATGTTCTACTCCATTAATCAAGACGTTATACTGTTTTATGTTGGCCATCATGTTTGTATTCATGTTCTATAGGATTTACTTTCTGCTTCATTTTCTCATTCAGACCTTTCACCTCAAAGAGAGCTTCACACCAGATCACTCAGTATTTAAAACTATTTTCACTTTTAATCTCTCTTAGACCCTGAGATAGTGCCACTGAAAGCAGCTGCAGCTTCAGACCTTCTGCATCCAGATGTTTAAATGACTTCATAGATTTTCTATTAATGGTAATGCAACCTGGGGAAACAGAGGACCGTTTCAGCAGAGCTGGCTGTTAAATTATATAATGTTGCTTAAGGCTTACACTATAACAGTAGCATGCTGTATTTTCAGAGTACTTGTTTGTGTGCTTTTGTTCATAAGTGCTCTTTATGAGAGCAGTGCTAATTTTTACCCATTAGATTGATTTTTTTAAAATGACAGTGTAGATGGGTTCCTGTATGTAGGGAAAACAGAGTAAATTTTTGGATTTGTAATAAGTTAGCTATTTCAAATTTTTTTTGCTTGCACTATATTAAACTTGGAAATAAAGATAAAAAGCGAATAATTTAGTTTTGTTTTCAAATTTTAAGGCCACATCAATGATTATTAACACTCACCTTTCTCGTTTTTGTTATGGCTCAGACACTGATATTGCTAACTAAAATGGCAAAATAATTTTTGGTAATTTAAAAAAAGTTGAAATAAAAATATATATACTTAAATATATAAGATGAAAAAAAATAAAGCAAAATATATAAATGTTGCCTTGGCCACTAACTGAAATAAATTTAAGTTGACGTTTAAAAATTGCAAAAACTAAAATAAAAATAAAAATAAATAAATAAACAAACTATAGAAATATAAAAACCCAAAATGAATAACAGTGACAGAAGCACATAACAAAATTACAAAAAAACGTACTAAATTGTAAACTAAAAATATAAAGGCACAGACACAGGCACTACTGATCTTTCATCATACTGTATGTAAAATAAATCATATACCTCACAAAGATCAAACCACAAGCAAAATGTATCAAATACGGTATCTGATACCCTGATAGCACACTTAGATCACGGAGATGTCTATTTGACATCTGCATTTACATCTGCAAGTATTTTTTAGAGTGTTTGCTCATCTGCAATACGTCTATAGGACGTTTCCTATCAGATGTCAAATAAACATTTAGAAAATGTCTTTAAGATGTTTATGATTTAGAATGTATCTTAAAAACTGACATCTTAAAAGCGTCTATCAGATGTTTGTACACAGCAGATGCTTTCCAGATGAAGCAATCTTTAACAGACATCTTGCAGATGTATGTGAGCTATCTGTGTGCTCATTCGGATAACTTTTTCAGCTGGGAGGGATTATGCTTCCAGACCTTATCATAACAAAGCTGACTTCTCTAATAACAAGAAGCTAGAAGATGTGTGTTGGTTTTCACAGATTTGTTTTCTTTGAATACAAGACTGTACATATCTAAAATGTGTGTGATAATATGGTTTTTGACCCAATAATATTGAAGGACCGCTAAGTGGAAGCTGATGGGATGTTATAGAGGTAGAGAGCCTGAAGACAGTTTGAGATCCTCTGAAGTTTGATTAGTGTTCTCAGCAAGAAACCCTAGAGCCCTCATGCGATAAGATGGTGAAAGTAGCCGCAAGGGATGATTTATCCCTTATTTATATTGGGGGGGGTCAAAGCAGACTGTTATCTGTTGATTCAGGTTCTGATGGAGTGAGAGTGGATAGAGAATTCATGCGTAGACCAATCAGAAATCTGCAGATGTTTGTGATGGCACTCTCTTCCTCTTGTTCCCATTTGATTATTCTGTTTATGACATTTATGACCCTTGTGACAAACAAACCATGACAAACCATTTCTCTCTGGAATATGCCCTAATAAATGCAAAAAGGTGCCTGCACACTAATAATGAAACACTGAATGCAAGAGAATAGCCACTGCTTTACTGAAAAAGTGACAAAAGTTTCAGTCACATGTGACCTTTCTTAATGCCTGATTACAATAGGTGTGTTTGACTTGAAGCAGCGCTGCGCAGACTGATCGGTGTGTGACTTCAAAGTACCGCTAGAGAGATTCTAAAGCATAAGGAGCCGTGTGCTCTCTATAGCTCTCACAGTATTTTGATGTCATACACTGATCGGTCTGCGCAGCGCTGCTTCAAGACGAACACACCTAATAGGTGCGTTCGACTTCATGCCGCGCCGCGCAAACCGATCGGCGGCTGACTTGAAGCAGTGCATGCCGGTTAGAAATTTTGTCCGACTTGAACCGGCGCCGACTCTACATCACTGTCATGTGTGGCATCAAAGTACCGCGATAGCGTTTCGAGAGATGTCCGGCTTGACGGCTCCGTTTTCAACTCCGCCCCCGACTGCAAGCGGCTATTCTCGTTGATCGCCGTCTGTAGCCGTGCTTCAAGTCGAACGCACCTATTTACTTATACAAGAAGTCACATGATTACATGGATCACATGATGATGTCACATAGCATACAAAAGTATATGTTACACCAAAATAACACACAAAATAAGTGATTTAAGAGATAATACACTGAGATAATAATAATATCCTAAGTTATATCCTAAAAGACATAAAAGATATATTACAAAATATGTTAAAATAAAGTATATATATATATATAAATTTACCACTGTAGCATGCGTGCGATACAGTTTTGCATGTTCATAACACAGCCGCTTAATAGTGTGAAGTGATTTAGTTGTGCTTGTTTGTGTGTGTGAGATTGATTATACTTGGTAGTTAGGGGTGTGCGATAT
>NW_015650091.1:687049-689581 GCF_001515625.1 Sinocyclocheilus rhinocerous | reverse complement strand
GAAGTGATTTCGTTGTGCTTGTTTGTGTGTGTGAGATTGATTATACTTGGTAGTTAGGGGTGTGCGATATGACGATTAAAATGTCTCCATGATCTGCTTTTGAAGAAATATTGTAGTATCGTGCTACAGCGCACATTCTATCAGCTGCAGTTCTGGCGCCGCTGTATCAGTATACTGTACGCGACATACATTCACATCAAATATTACTCAGTGGTAGAGTTACACTCACGGGACACTGCACTTATGCGCAATCACAAAACTACAGTATTTGCATCTGCTTTAAAGCCTTTCCAATTAAACATTTAATTCACGTGCTGTTCTGCATGCACTTTTTCTGAGCGCATACTCATGAAGCGCGCTCACACTAAGAGCCTGTCAAAAAGCGCCTGTTTATTGGACTAAGTTGTCTTCCGCGTCTGATTGATTTCGCGTCTAATACTGTCAAAAACACACAAGGTTTACATATAAACACAGTTTGTTAAGTCTAAAATGAAAGTAAACAGTTGAGAGAGAAACGTGTGAAGCTCTTAAAGGGACAGTAGCTACTAAACATGCTGCCGACTGTCATTAAAGGGATAGTTCACCCAAAAAGTTAATTTCTGTCATTTACTCACTCACATTTTGTCCCAAACCTGTATTAATTTCTTTCTTGTGCTGAACACAACAGAAGATATTTTGAAGAATGTGGGTAACCAAACAGTAGCTGGTCCACGTTGACTTTGACAGTAGGAAAAAAATACTGTGGAAGTCACTGTGGACCAGCAACTGCTTGGTTACCCACATTCTTCAAAAATAACTTTTATGTTCAACAGACTAAATAAATTAATTCAGGTTTAAAACAACTTGAGTAAATTGTGGTATAAAAATGAAACTGAAAGTGAATTGAAATTGAAAGACAGATGACAGAATTTTCTTTTTTGGTGAACTATTCTTTTAATTTTAATAAAACAACAATACAGAAAAAAATCACTCACTGCTCTTGACTGATGAACTTATCATCAGTCAGTTGCTTTTAAAAAAGTATAATTGATGTATATAGTGTTTTATTTGAATATTTGTTTATTCAATTTCTTGAATGTTACTGCTAAATACTGTAACTGAAAAATGAAGCACTGTTTGTTTTATTTGTATATTATGTGTATTTGTAATGTATATCTTTGTTCTTATTTTCTAATAACAAAGATAAAATAATGACAAAGATTTTTATCTTTGCTCTCTTTAGCCTAAATGTCTGCCATTCTTTTTTATGTTATATTTTGTTGAGGTGTAAGAGGTGTTATGTTTCTGCACACTTCCATTTCTAGCAAATTAAGAAAAAACTTTGTCTAAAAACAATTTTTGTGATGGTTTGTATTTTTTGCGCTCTGTTTGGAACATCAGTGCCTGTTTAAGTGATGAACTCCATTACTTGTGTTTGTTTTCAGATATGATAACAGATGTTTTATACTTGTGCTACAACTGTTTGGCCTGTGCTACAAAACTTTCAACCTCTGTAGCACCAGTGCTATGTGAAAAAAAAGTTAACCTACAGCCCTGTCATTTATTTTGTAATTAAATTACGTGATTCTGTTATGTGTAACTAGTTACTTCTCTGAAACACAGTCAGACGTTTGGGGCATTTAGTCTTTAAAATCTGATATGCATTTTCATGATGCATTTGTAAATGATTTATGTTACAGCAAACAGTAAATGTGTAAAATTAACTAACAACAAAAATCTCAAATAAAAATAAATCACTGCATTACCACATCCTATTATTTCATATCACTGTAACAGTATACATCATAATATAGTTATTTTTGCTGGAAAATCACTTTAAAAAGTGACGACAAGCAGAAATTCTTTGAAAAAAATAACAATGAAAAAGTACTTTTACAAAGCAGTTCTTTACAAATTCAGCAGCTTTTTTCAGTATTTTTTATTGTATTATTTTAATATTTATTTTTTAACACTTATTTTTTTTATGTTAATATTTAAAAAAATAAATAAAATAAATATTTTTTCAGTATTTTTTATTTTATTATTTATTTTTTAACAGTTATTTAAATTTCCATTTGTGACTGATTCAGATGTGCACACTCACATGTACTTATGAAAATATAAAGGCAAATGTACAAAAGGTAAAATTTATAAAACAAATAAAATGACAATGACAAATTTATTATTTTTAATATGTTTTAATTAAAAGCTTAATTTTTTTATTTTGGTCAACATTTATTTTATTTAGAAACATTTTTTAATGGTTTTAGTTTTAATTAACTATAATAACCCTGACATGAGCATCAGGTTTAGTTTATGAAGCTCCAGTAAAGCAGAAGAGACACAAACAAGATAATTTTTCACCCAAATATGGTGACATAAGTCATGAAAATGAAATGAAAAACCGCAGCAGTTTCACTAGTGGTCTGTGATTTAGTGCTGTATGATGGACTCTGATATGTGAGCTTATAAGCGTCGCACCTTTGGCCAGATTGAGCAGGACATAAGACGAGCTGTCGTGGTTCTGGAGGTCCTGCAGGATGGGGGGCGGGG
>NW_015650091.1:680580-683199 GCF_001515625.1 Sinocyclocheilus rhinocerous | reverse complement strand
AGTGTTTTATGTGTTTTATTTGAATATTTGTTTATTCAATTTCTTGAATGTTACTGCTAAATACTGTAACAAGCACTGTTAATTTTTGTGATGGTTTGTATTTTTTGCGCTCTGTTTGGAACATCAGTGCCTGTTTAAGTGATGAACTCCATTTCTTGTTTTTGTTTTCAGATATGATAACAGATGTTTTATACTTGTGCTACAACTGTTTGGCCTGTGCTACAAAACTTTCAACCTCTGTAGCTACCGGACCCGTTACACGGCCGTCGGGCCAGGATGCCAGGCCGTCTAGTCCCTTCAAGCGCCGTAGGCAGAGAGAAGGACGAAGCCGCTGAACGAAGCCGCCGCCCCTCGCGCCCCGGGACCAAGAGGGGAGTGCGTGCGGCCGCCGGACTCCGCCCCTTACCTGGACCCTTTCTTCTAGAAAACTGCCCCACCTTCACTAACCCCGCAGCACGACGAGAACACCAGATCCCCTGTTTATTTTGGACACTTTATTCCCTGTTCTGGACACTTATTTTCTGTAAATAAAAGCCTCTCCGAGGCCTGACGCCACACCCACTGTGTCTGTCGTTTTCTCCTCCCGAGACTATATATATATATTATTGTTATGGGTCTGTATATTGGATCTGTACATGGTTAAGTCTTCTGTTACGTACTGCTCCGAGGCTGAAAGGTTGGAGATCCAACCTTTTATTGGGACAATCCAGAAACACAATCTAAAATACAGGCAGTGGGACAAAACACAGGCAAGTAATCCAAACAAGCAACAAGGCAGGGAACTCAGGCAAAATGGTTATCACTCCAGCTGGTGATTGTGACCATTATATTATACTGTTGGAGCAACGTTATTACGATTTATGTCATTTGTATTTGTTTTGATTCAAAATATTTGAATATAAGGCAGACAAAAGGACCAGTTTTTGTCTCCAAATATATGTGATTGTTTTACAAGTATATCATCAGCTTCATAAATCTGGAACACTTTAAAATAATATGAAAGTTCAAATATCAAATGGCCTAAAATTGTATTTTTGTTCATTGTGTGCAATTACCTCTGAGCATAGATGATTTTCAGTGTTGAGATAAACAGTGTTGAAATTAAAAACGTATGATGGTGGGTTTTGTTGATCTTTAGGGTTTTGGGAGAAAATAAACAGGCCATAGCAGGGTTGTACCCTACACCTCATGGAAAAGCTGTGTAGATATTCTAAAACCCAAAGTGGAGCAATTCCAGGTTATTCTACTGCAGACTTCATCAGCCCTCAAAATGGTATTTATGTAACAACTATTCTTTTTCAGCTAAGTACCTTTTTGCAGCCAAAATGTTTAAAAGGCATTTTGACAACTTTAGAGTTCAGGGAGTTGACAACCTAAAGTTTGTAAGTCTCCAAAGGACTGTCAAAGCAAACCTGAAAGATGAGCTTGAAACTAAGCAGATACCTTAAAGTCTTTCAGATAAGCAACTATTTTACACCCTTTTGCAGAGGTCAAACCAATAGAGGAGCCATAAACAAACACACACACACACACACACACACACACACACACACTACACACGTATACTGAAGTTTACAGAGCCCTGGGCATCAGAGAAAAAAAAAATCTTATTGAAGTTGCAGTGGGAGGTGTATAGTGTGTTGTCTGTTTACCTCTTCTGTCCACATGACACAAAAACTCTCAGAAAAATAAAATTCTCTCAAGCTGATAAAACTTGATAGGACTGTGTGTCTGTGCATGTAATGAAAACAAGTACTTTTACAAAACAGCAGCATGATGAAAAAAAAAAAACATTTGACAGAAATACAAAAAAATAAAAGCACTGCTAATGCTCAAATTATTTTCTTTTATAATTTATTATTTTTATTTTTTAAACAAAGGAATGATGGCAGAATGATGCACTGAGATTTTTTAGTTCTCATCAGCTAGTTGTCCTCAGTAAGACTGTTTTGATGTGCTAATTTAAAAAATTTCACTTGCAAAATAAAAAAGTTTTTATAATTATATAAATATAATTATTTATATAATTTGATAATATTTTCAAAAAACTCTAGTAGGATTGTTTGGACAATATGTAGAAGCATATTAGTCTAGTGTATGTTATGTCACATTTCTTAGTATCTAATTTAAAAAATCTAGTCGCTAGTTGGTACAACACAATATCTTTAGTATGGCAAACAAAAGTTGAAAATGCAACCAAATTAATCAAAACATAAAATTGACATGTGTAATGCCGCTTCTTTCTAGTCTTACACCATACTGAAACTTTTCCTCTTCTCATTCTCTTTCTTCTTTCTATCGCTCCAGCTCTCTACTTTTCCTGTTCTGTTATGATTTTCAGAAGAAAAGACTCCTGTTTTTGACTAGTACTGACAGCTCTATATTGCTGATAGACGGAACAATTTCATCCAGGAGTATACCTGTTTTTATTTTTATTTTTATTTATTTATTTATTTTTTTTGAAAGGACATCAGTGAAAGTAACTGGCTCATTTAATATCCTAGAAAAGGTAAAACATGACCACAGAGGGCAAAAAGTTTGGTTGAAATTTGTATATACTAACCATTAAAAAATTTGGGATGAATTATTATTATTATTATTATTATTATTATTATTCAA
>NW_015650091.1:678126-679329 GCF_001515625.1 Sinocyclocheilus rhinocerous | reverse complement strand
TTTTTTTTGAAAGGACATCAGTGAAAGTAACTGGCTCATTTAATATCCTAGAAAAGGTAAAACATGACCACAGAGGGCAAAAAGTTTGGTTGAAATTTGTATATACTAACCATTAAAAAATTTGGGATGAATTATTATTATTATTATTATTATTATTATTATTATTCAATCAATCAATCAATCAATCAATCTTTTGAAAGAAATTTCAACAAAAATATTAATAATAAGATGCTTTTGATTTTGTAATTTATATGACATGACGACAACTTGTTTAGACTTAAATGTAATATTTTTGCTAGGTGTTTTTGTAGAACTGCATTTATTGTGTAATATGTGTGAAAGACTCAAAAAGTGATTGCTTGGCTTTGCAACACAAATGTAATAGTTTCAGCAGCAGTGCAAACTAATTTTCTGTTTCACTAAGACTTCAGTTTGCAAATGTGTTATCAATTTTATCAATTTTAATCTGAATTGTCTGAATCAATTCAGACAAACGAATATGAAAAATGATGTCTGAATTCTAAATCTTTATAAAGGTTATAAAGGTGGAGAAGAAGTCTAGTGGTTCTGGTTACATACAGAATGGTCATGACAAGCTTTCATCTGTGATAATTCATTGAAAATTACAGCTTTCTTCCTTGAGCCACATAGTGTATCTTCTTCTGAGGCAGCTGTACAGTTGTGCTGCTCAGGCTTAGAGTTTGCACTTAGAGTGGAGTTAGCATTTGTTCTGTATGCTCTTGTGTGGGAGTGTGATACAAGTGAAACATTTAATTAGTCTACAGTCCCTTATTAAAGAACTGCTACAGTGTGAGACTGACATGCAGGACTGATATAAAAAGTATTTCTTTGTTCGAAGTGTGATTTTGACTAGCTTGGATTAATTTTTAAAAATAAATTAGAAGTTTGGACTTGCTTTACCAGACAATGAATATAATTTTTTTATCATTTTAGCAGTACTTGATGAAGATTTTTTTAGTTTTTTTGCTGTTAATACATTGCAAGTGTGTAGGTAGAAAACGTCTCAGGTTACGTATGTAACCCTGGTTCCTCGAGGGAACGAGACGCTGCGTCGGAAAATGCTAGGGGAACGCCTTCTGTGACCACGCTCTGAATCACATGTGAAATCAGTCCAATAGCTGAGCGGGACGTCACGGGCAGGTGACGTCATGACCAGGAAGCTATAAAAGCATGTGCGGCGGA
>NW_015650091.1:676180-677801 GCF_001515625.1 Sinocyclocheilus rhinocerous | reverse complement strand
AACCTAACAAAGGTAAGGGGCGTGGACCAACCCGCAGCGTTGCAGATGTCCTGCATAGGCACACCCGCTAAGAAAGCCTTAGAGGCTGCCACACTTCGAGTCGAGTGAGCCTTGACCCCTAACGGCGAGGGGAGATCAGAGGACTCATAACATAAGGAGATGGCATCCACTATCCACCGACTGAGGGTTTGCTTAGTTGCTGGAAGACCTCTCTTAGGGGGACCGTAGCAAACAAGCAACTGGTCCGCCCTCCTCCACAGGGCAGCTCTATGGACGTATGCATCCAGTGCTCGCACTGGACATATACAATTAAGCTTCTGCTGGTCTGGTTCCCCGAAGGGAGGAGGACTGAAGGCCTGAAGTACGATGGGCTGCAGTGCTGATGAGGGGACTTTAGGGACATACCCCACACGAGGGTACAGAAATGCTTTGGCCAGACCGGGCGCAAAGTCAAGATAGGAAGGGGCCACCGAGAGGGCCTGTAAATCCCCAACTCTCTTAAGAGAAGATATTGCCAGAAGAAAGGTAGCCTTTATTGTAAGATGGCGATCAGAAATCTCTTCGATAGGTTCGAATGGAGGCTTACAGAGAGCTTCTAGCACCACTGCTAGGTCCCATGTAGGAACACGAGATCGTACCGGAGGCCTCAGCCTCAGCGCACCGCGGAGGAAACGTGTAACCAGGGGGTGTCTCCCCACTGAAATGCCACCAAGAGGGGCGTGGTAGGCCGCAATGGCCGCCACGTAGACCTTCAGGGTGGAGTGGGTTAACCCTGTAGAAAACCGAGCCTGCAGGAACTCCAGTACTGTACCAACGGGGCAGCTAGCTGGGTCGAGCTGGCGGTGTCTACACCAGGAAGTGAAAAGTTTCCACTTCCAAGCGTACAGTTTCCTCGTGGAGGGAGCTCTGGATTGGAGGATGATCTCAACAACCTCAGTTGAGAGACCGGAAGCTACTAGTTGTGCCCCCTCAGGGGCCACAGCCATAACTTCCACAGCTCCGGGCGGGGGTGAAATATCGTGCCCTCCGCCTGTGAGAGGAGGTCCCTCCTGACGGGAATCTCCCATGGAGAGCCGTCGAGAAGGGAAATCAGGTCCGAGAACCATACTCGGCCCGGCCAGAACGGGGCTACTAACAGTAAGCGGACTCCGTCCTGGCGCACTCTCTCCAGAACTCCTGGGAGCAGAGCGATCGGGGGAAAGGCGTACAGGCGAAGCCTCGGCCACGCCTGTACCATGGCATCCAGCCCCAGCGGAGCTGGATGAGTCAGAGAGAACCAGAGGGGACATTGCGATGTCTTCTGAGTCGCAAACAAGTCCACCTGAGCCTGGGGACAGATAGCTAGCTAGCGTCTGTTCAACCCGGGGCATCGCCTTATAGCCACGCTCAGTCAGCCCTGCCACATTACCATAATAATCTGAGGCAGGGATGAAGAGAAGGGCCGAAAAAGGCCTGTCCCACGACCTCGACACCTCAGTGTAAAGGTCGAGGAAAAATGGCAGGCTCCGGCATGGAGGTGGCGGCTTCGCACGCAGGAAGCGTTCATCCAACTTGCACTGAGATCGGGCACTGGATCTGGTGGGTGAGGAAGGAGATAGGAACTCGCCCGTCTCCATTCCCT
>NW_015650091.1:669379-676003 GCF_001515625.1 Sinocyclocheilus rhinocerous | reverse complement strand
GACAGACAACAATAAATATGACTGACACACACAGAGCGCTTCGCTGAATGACAGAAAGCTGACGCGGGCTCTGCCGCACGTGCTTTTATAGCTTCCTGGTCATGACGTCAAACGCCCGTGACGTCCCGCTCAGCTATTGGACTGATTTCACATGTGATTCAGAGCGTGGTCACAGAAGGCGTTCCCCTAGTGTTTTCCGATGCAGCTCGAGTTCCTGAAGAGGAACTGAGGCTATGTCCACACGAAGCCAGAGCTTTCCCTATCCAATCTTTTTTTCCCCCTTGTCTCAAGAAATATCTGCGTTCACACGAAACCACGAAGCCGACACAAAACGATGTAGTATACATGCCAGACCAGTATGTGGCGCTGTAATTCTGCCACAGAGATACACTAAAAACGGAGAAGAAGACTTGGATTATGTGCATAAACCTTGCGCGCGGCATACAAACGAACATGGAACAATACATTTATTAATCAGTGTTAATGTTAGTTAATAAAAAGACAATCGTTCAGTGTTTGTTCATGTTTTTGTTGCTGTTACATGACGTAGCGGTGTCTGACTAGGGGCGAGACATGGGCTGATGACGTCATCGTTTCAGAAAATATACGGATTCGCTGTCCACACGAAAACGCAAGGGCGGCATTTTCAGATTTATCCACTCTGGGACCCGGTTTAAAAAAATATCGGTTTCACTCTCCCAAAACGCTGGATCCGTGTGGACGAAACGCCTATACGATACAAAATGTATGCATATACAGCTATACGTGTCTCCGTGTGGACAGGGCCTAAAGGGAAACTAAGAATGTTAATTTAACATGTTCATTTAATATGGGGAATTTAATTTAAATATTAAAAAAACAACAACTTATACCCATCATATATAGTCTTGTGGTTTGTTCGGATGCAACTTTGCAAACCTAAGGCAGGCTTTCACCTGGCAACCCTTTCAAACAATCCATATGTGTTCAGTCTTTTTCTAATTGTACTATCATGAATGTTAACATTTAACATGTTAACTGAGGCCCGTAGAATCTGATGTAGCATTAACGGTCTGACCTTGTGGTGAATTTACTGGGATGTCCACTCCTGGGCAGATTGGCAGCTGTCTTGAATGTTTTCCACTTGTGAATAGTCTTCCTCACTGTAAAATGATATACTTCTAATTGTTTGGAAATGGCCTTATAACCTTTCCCAAATTGATGGGCAGCAACAAATGCTTCTCTAAGATCATGGATGATGTCTTTTCGCCTTGGCATTGTGTTAGCCAAACATGTATTTGTATTTATATATATATATATATATATATATATATGTACATACACACACACACACACACACACATATATATATGTATTGCTCTTTGTATTTGCACAATAATATAATGTCTTCATTTTAATAACTAATCTCTGTGTATTATTTTGATTAAGATAAAATAAATATTTGTATAGATGCTGATTTATTTACTGTAAGTCTTGTCATGATCATAACATGTTGTTGTCTAGTTATCGAAGGATGAGACAAGAAAAGGGAATTGTGGGAGAAACAGTGGCAAAAAAAAAAGACAACCCAAATTGCCTTTCGAGAGCACACTAGCTTTGTCAAACTCTGTCAACACTGTAAGTGATTTGATTACAAATAGTCATAAACATGTTGATCTATACACACAAACACACACCACACACACACATATCATCTTGCCCTGTGCTTGACACTGAGTGTAAATCCCTCTTGATTGCAAAACAGTGACACAAGTTTACTTAGTGAAGTCTCTAGAGAAGGGCTCTCTGTGTCCCCTCGACTCCAAGGGTCCGGAAGCCTGGGCAGGCCGTTCTCACGCTGACTGGACATGGTGTGGTTTAAGAGCAAAAGGACAGTGTGTCTCCACATGCCTCTGATAGATTCTGCTGAGGTGGTGCCCATGGGTTTCATTTCCTCTGGTTCTCTTCATCTGTGTTTCTTACGAGGGAATGTGGTCAAAATTAACCTCTACAGTCACAGGTTTACTTTAATTAACCTTAGCGTTAAGCAAAATAGTAGGCCTATACTTTTCATGAACCGCGGTTGAAATCCAATAAGACTATAACCCAAACTAAATAAGAATACTTCATTTGCCCAGTGTGTTCTACTGCTGTATTCTACCTATTAGTTATAAATAACCTATTCTAAAACAAACTTTAAAGGGGGTCGCTTTCATATAAATAGCATTTTACTTTTCTTTACACTTTGTGTGAATAGCATCTATCACTATTTGTTAGAATAAACAATATGCTATTTTGTGCTATTTATACTGGTCATATTTGTGTAAAGTTTTGGATCAGATTTGAGCAGAACAATGGCTAGACAGTTTTTCAGGAGAAGCAGCGGCTAGGAGTTCACAGAAGTCTGTCCCACTGACTGGCAGCGTTAATTTCAACATGCTTGATCCCACTGGATGGTCAGCAGGGCCATTAAAGGGATAGTTCACCTTCAGTTGTTTGTCCCCATTGACTTGCATAGTGTTTTTTTTTCCTCCATACTATGGAAGTCAGTGGGGACCAGCAACTGAAGGTGAACTATCCCTTTAACTCAGCAGGGAGTTGAGACGCTGGGGCTGCTATATGCCCACCCAGGTGCAGCCTACTCATTTGAATTTTCAACTGACCATGTAAATAAAACTTGACTGAACATCATGTGGTGAGACGCAGGACTTTACCCCTGACTGTTCTTAGACAGTCCAGTGGTCTTTTCACACAATCTCTTTTCTGATAATGCTAATGACAGTTATAGCAGCACTTCACACTGCCCTCTGCTAATCTTGTATACAGTTATTACTGCAATTTGTAAAACCCGCTGACAGCCTTTCGCCATCAAACTGGAAAGTCTGATGGGGAAAATGTATTGTACAAATTAATGGATTGTGTTTATATTGTCTTAGTGTTACTCTAAGACAATAGTTTATATTACGGTTTTGAGTTTTGTGTTAAACATTGTGCTGAAGAGTGGATCTTGTATGTATGTAATATGTATGCAACTGTTCCTAAATTATTTATTTGCTTCTTTGTATTAGAATTTAGCTCTTTTTTCCTGCCTTTTTGTTTTTCAAATGTCTGTCAAAAAATGTAACTGTCAAAGCCACCTCATTACTGATTTCTGGAACTCCATCCAAAAACACACTCTCAACAGGTGAATGATTTTGTTTCTTAAATTTTAACTTTCAAATTGCAACTGGTTTCCTACCAATCTTTTTCAATGTATTTTTCTCATTTTAGTTTAACATTACATGTTAACAAGTGTGAGCAACTCTATTCCGTTGAGGATACTTCTTATACTATCATCTCGGCATTAAGTAAGTAACAGAAATATTGTACACTCTATGACTCATCATTATTTTTGCACATTCTCATTGATTTGTTGAGATGTGGTTGAATTCATGCACAAAAAAGCTGTCCACGAATTGCGCGCCCAAGTGGAAAAATGTGCTGTTGCTCCCAGATCTCGATTACTGAAAATCACACTGTATTTGATGCAAAACTAACGTGACTACACCAAATGAAAAAGTCGTAACTATATTTTCATGTTTTCTCAAGCATCCTCCTCCCATTTTCACCTCTAAATTATGGGGAAGCTGTGCCTCCCCTGCCTCCCCCGACGAGCCGCCACTGCAAGCAAAGCTAATTTTGAAAGTCCGCTGAAAACATAACTTCTGACATTTTTTTGGCGTAGACAAAGTTTGTTGAAGGTACATGTTATTTGGCTTGAGCAAACTAATCAAAGTGAAAATTTCTGAAGATAGCACTCAACATACCTGGTTAAAGAAGTCACCACTCGCCACTGACATATAATAGTAATAAACGTGATTGTCTTTAGCATGCTAACATGCTATTAAACTGTCAAACTGAAAAATTATTTGTGAGAAGCTTGAATAGAAGCAGCCACTTGTTCACTCACTTTTACTCACAGTGATTGTGTATCTGCACAATGGTGAACTGTTATAAAGAACTATTGGCCCTTAATGGACTTTCAGCAAGGATGGAGTTGGTTCATGTGAGAGTTTTGTGTGAGTTACTGAATGACAAGGATTAAAACATGAGTGAAAAGATGAGAAGGAAGAGGGAGACAGAGAGCTGGTGAAGCATTGAGGAAGAGCGAGAGAGCAGGAAGACATGCAATTAAGGAGATGTGCTGTTTTTAGTGGAAATATAACAACGAGGATGTGACAAGACTGCCATGCAATTTAAAGTTACAGAACCAGCTCAGCATGTTTCTTGAATCTAAATAGAAACTAAAATGCTGTTATGAAATATCCCTATTTTAGAGCAGGAATTTTCAGTAAAAGCAATTTGACTTTTTTGGTATAAAGAACACAATGCTGTAATACTCAAAGGTAATCTTTTGATGGAAATGTTTACCTGTATGTTAACAGCTGTCAAAAGTCCTTTTTTTCCACTGTCAAGCTGTGAACCAGTTTAAAGGATTGTGTAAGAGAGCTGCTTCAAAGATAACTCAGAAAAAGGCTACTCAAAAGGCTAAGGAAAGATCGCAGTTGTTTGTGTGTGGATACATGTTTTAAGCCTTGTGATCATTTTCATATTTGCATTAAATAATTTGTACACATTTCTACCTTGTTGGCCTGTGAAGATATCTGACTAAGTGCTAATTATTTTGTTTTTGACAGCCTGTTGAGTAATATACTGAGTGATCTGGAAGGGAAACATAAGGAATGTTGTAAATGTATCGTTAATTGAAGTATATATTCATAAAGTGGTTTATATAATTAATTTGCACAAAATGTTGAAAGTTGTGAATTATCATTTTATTATATTTATATTATATTTATTTTTAATGTACTGTACTGTTAAAAATTGTTTAATGTTTTTGAAAGAAAGAAGTCTCTTAATATTCACCAGGGTTGCATTTATGTGATAAAAAATATAGTAAAACAGTAATATTGTGAAATATTATTACAATTTAAAATATTCTAGGCAATAAGGCAATATATTAGAAAGGCATTCTAATATATTTTAAAATGTCATTTATTCCTGTGATGGCAAAGCTGGATTTTTAGCAGTCATTACTAAAGTCTTCAGTGTCATGATCCTTCAGAAATCATCCTAATAGGTTGATTTTCTACTCAAGAAACAGTTTTTATATTATCGCAGTTGAACAAGGTTGTGGAAACCATGATGCATTTTGTATGTTTTTTTATTTTAAGGATTCTTTGATGAGTAGTTCAAAGTTTAAAAAGAACAGAATTTACTTGAAATTGATTTTTTTGTGAGATTGTAAAAGTCTTTACTCTCTCTTTTGTGTTCTTTTCATCGTATTTTGGGAAGTCATAAAGAGGTTTGGAATGACATGTGGGTGAATTAGTGATGACAGAAATACAATTTTTGAGTGAACTAATGCCTTCAATATGCCTTAAATATACAGTACGTGCATAAAAATTCAGGTCAGGTGGTGTAAGGTGTTCCCAGGTAACTTCATGTATTAAACTCATGCATAAGAACTTGCACTGACTTTTAAGTATTCATATTTAATATGAATATGGTTATCCATATTGACTCTCCAAAATTCTTTTGCTTGGATCGTCGAGAACATCATTCAGCTGAGCAAACTTTTTTGATTGAGCTCTTTTTGAGGATACTTCACATACCATTCAATCCTTTTTCTGTAAAAAGATAACGGTGCCCACGGGGGAATCTCCCCTCACACTCTTGTACACTGACAAAAATCCTGCCGCTGTTGCTTTACTGCTGCACTAACTCTGAAAAGCAAACAAAACGTTCCTCCATTACTTTTCAGCATTTTGCAGCACAGTTCCTTCCCATCACGGTGGTCTGCTGCGAGGTGGGGTGTGACCTCCAATTAGGATAATTATTCAGTATAATCAGTTCCGCCATAATGAACATTAATATGCTCTCTTGCGTTAAATTGTGAGATCTGGAAACGCCATAGGCCAGCTAATAGGAAGCCTGTTGTTTTAAACAACCTTAGAGACCACAGCGATTTGCTGACTGAGAAGCAAAACTGGAGTACTTTCACATGCCTTCACGGTTATTTGTTTTTGAAATGCACATTGTGAAAAGTTTCATTATTATATCTACCTAACTATTTTATTTAAACCGAAGTCTGTTCTCTAAGCGTAAAAATCCTTTTCAGCACAAGCATGTCTGTGTAAAGCTTAGGCAACAAAATGACTCACAAATTGGTTAAAATTGGTCCCTAATTACCGTTATCTTTAATAGAAAATATGTCCTGGATATACAAGAAATTAGCCATTTTAGCCATCACACACTTTTTTAATAAATAGTGTATTTTCTACAATGGGATAGATTATGTTATCACTTTATATTACAGTGTCCATTTTACACATATTATTATAATTAATTCCAATAGCCTTATCCAATAGCCACAAAGTAATTACATTAAGTACATGTTGTTTGTTAGTTTAACTCAGTACTGATGTAATTGCATGGTGCACCATAACATGAACACTGATGTTGAGGTTGACCAACATTAGAATTTAAAACTGGATCATGCGTATCAGAACTTGCACGTCAATAAGACACTGTAAAGTCTATGAAAACAAGTGTACGATGGTATGAAACTATCAAATGCTGTGGTGTTGAATCAGTGTTGATTTT
>NW_015650091.1:667448-669030 GCF_001515625.1 Sinocyclocheilus rhinocerous | reverse complement strand
ACACACACACACACACACACACACACACACACACACACACACACACACAAATAGTTTCAAGTTGAGACAAATAGTTATCTCAGTCCCTTGCTGAGAAGTTTTACAGTGGGTCAGTTCACACAACCTTGTCAAACAGAAGTAAATACAAAAATCAAAACATGCTGTAGCTTCATGTGGTTCTCTGTGCCATCTTGTCTCTGTAAATAATCAACAGATCTTCCCTCTGCACAGTTACTCAGATTGAATCAAAACTTCAAGGTGCTGATGTCTCTTTCAATCTTTCTGTCACAGATTTATCCTCTCCCCATTTCTCTAAAACAAAATAACATTAAGTGCAGTCAGTTGTTTATCCATTAATTAATTTAAAGCTTAGGAAGGAGATCCATGAATAAATAAAATGTGCATTTTCTGTTGCTGATCGAATGGAGAACTGCAGTGTCATGTCCCTATCTTTGCCTGTGTATTTCAGGACAGGATGTCCAGTGTTGTGAAGCAGACAACTGTTGTCCTGCAGAACTCCTTCTGTGCATAATAAATTTAAATAGTCTTCTAGAGGAAGAGGCTGGAAAGTGTCCAGTCATTTTATAAATTGCCAAAGCCATTTCACCAAGAGAAAACAGGCCAGATAAGAGTCACTCTATCAAACAAACAGATTGTTCGTTTATTTGAATGATATAATCTAAATGTGTGCATTTGTGAGTGCCACCACACATCAGGCCTAAAAAGAATGCTACTGCTTACACATTTGAGATCATTAATAATGTTCTTTTTCTCTCTCTCTCTCTCTCTTTTCTTTTTTTTAATGAATACTTTCTGTCACTTTTGATCAATTTAATGTGTCCCTGGTGAATAAACACTTTTATTTTGTTTAAAAAACAAAAATCAGTTTCAAATAAATGCTGTTCTTTTAAACTTTCTATTCATAAAACAATCCTGAAAAAAGTACCTCCTTCTAAAAAAAAGTGGGACGGCACAACTGTTTTCAACATGTAACAATAATAATAATAATAATAATAAAGAAATGTTTCTTGAACACCAAGCAAAATCAGCATATTAGAATGATTTGTAAATAATCATGTGATACTGAAGACAGGAGTACATTTTTTAAAATAGAAAAAAAGTATATTAAATTGTAATACTATTTTACAATATTGCTTTATTTGTATCAAATAAATGCAGCCTTAGTAAGCCTAAAAGACTTCTTTCAAAAACATAAAAAAATCTTAAAGGGTTAGTTCACCCAAAAATGAAAATTCTGTCATTAATTACTCACCCTAGTGTTGTTCGAAACCCGTAAGACCTTCGTTCATCTTCGGAACACAATTTAAGATATTTTTGATGAAATATGAGGGCTCTCTGACCCTCCCATAGACAGCAAGGTAACTACCACGTTCAAGGTCCAGAAAAGTACCAAGATGATCGACAAAGTAGTCCGTGTGACATCAGTGGTTCAACTGTAAAGTTACGAAGCTACGAGAATACTTTTTTTGCGCAAAGAAAACAAAATAACGAAAAAATGATACTGTCGTGAACACGAGTCCAAAGTGACGCAGTAGAGACGAAAATGTGGAATAAAGTCATT
>NW_015650091.1:663164-667332 GCF_001515625.1 Sinocyclocheilus rhinocerous | reverse complement strand
CACACACACACACACACACACACACACACACACACACACACACACACACACACAAATAGTTTCAAGTTGAGACAAATAGTTATCTCAGTCCCTTGCTGAGAAGTTTTACAGTGGGTCAGTTCACACAACCTTGTCAAACAGAAGTAAATACAAAAATCAAAACATGCTGTAGCTTCATGTGGTTCTCTGTGCCATCTTGTCTCTGTAAATAATCAACAGATCTTCCCTCTGCACAGTTACTCAGATTGAATCAAAACTTCAAGGTGCTGATGTCTCTTTCAATCTTTCTGTCACAGATTTATCCTCTCCCCATTTCTCTAAAACAAAATAACATTAAGTGCAGTCAGTTGTTTATCCATTAATTAATTTAAAGCTTAGGAAGGAGATCCATGAATAAATAAAATGTGCATTTTCTGTTGCTGATCGAATGGAGAACTGCAGTGTCATGTCCCTATCTTTGCCTGTGTATTTCAGGACAGGATGTCCAGTGTTGTGAAGCAGACAACTGTTGTCCTGCAGAACTCCTTCTGTGCATAATAAATTTAAATAGTCTTCTAGAGGAAGAGGCTGGAAAGTGTCCAGTCATTTTATAAATTGCCAAAGCCATTTCACCAAGAGAAAACAGGCCAGATAAGAGTCACTCTATCAAACAAACAGATTGTTCGTTTATTTGAATGATATAATCTAAATGTGTGCATTTGTGAGTGCCACCACACATCAGGCCTAAAAAGAATGCTACTGCTTACACATTTGAGATAATTAATAATGTTCTTTTTCTCTCTCTCTCTCTCTCTTTTCTTTTTTTTAATGAATACTTTCTGTCACTTTTGATCAATTTAATGTGTCCCTGGTGAATAAACACTTTTATTTTGTTTAAAAAACAAAAATCAGTTTCAAATAAATGCTGTTCTTTTAAACTTTCTATTCATAAAACAATCCTGAAAAAAGTACCTCCTTCTAAAAAAAAGTGGGACGGCACAACTGTTTTCAACATGTAATAATAATAATAATAATAATAATAATAAAGAAATGTTTCTTGAACACCAAGCAAAATCAGCATATTAGAATGATTTGTAAATAATCATGTGATACTGAAGACAGGAGTACATTTTTTAAAATAGAAAAAAAGTATATTAAATTGTAATACTATTTTACAATATTGCTTTATTTGTATCAAATAAATGCAGCCTTAGTAAGCCTAAAAGACTTCTCAAAAGAGGCTAAATATCACAGCTATATGCCATAATGGTGTGTTGTCTCTCTTTATTGACTGCAGATTGACATTTTACCCCCTGTATCAGAAGAAGCATCCTTTGACAGCCACTGCCTATCGCTTGAATAAAATGTCCTGGAAATGCTGCTGTAGTCCCGTCACGATACAGTCAAGTGTTCATCCATCAAAAGAATCTTTCTGAACTATGAAACTTAAAGGTTACTTGAAGTTACTGTAGCTATAAAGAAGTTTTGCGTCTTGATTTGTGTGTCAAGACAAATGACCAGCAACAATGGTTTGTGTGGTGGTTTATCCATTATTCATTAACATATACTTTAAACAGTGGGGTCCAAGAGTCTGAGACCACACTGAAAATATGGGATTTAAAATCTAATTTAAACATGGAAATAAACAAAGTGGAGTAAAAAGATTCAGAACAGAAGCACTTTCATTAGTGGTCGCACACTTTTGGACCCCATTGTATATATTAAATGTGTTAATGTTTCTGCTTTTGTTTAATGAAGCATAATTAAAATATCTAAATTCATAAAACAGTGTGTGTGTGTGTGTAATATATATATATATATAGTATTATAATATGTAACTTGATGATAATGCATATTATAAATATTAAAATATAATTGTAATAAAAATGTGTTGCAATTACAATATTAAAATAACTTTTAATTTACATGATATATAATATAAAAACACAACTTCTATCAACGATAGAATTCAGTATACAATTTATAGTAAACACACTGTTTGCATTAAGAAATTACAAATTTCCTTTATATCCTTTATGGAACATTAAAGTGAGCCCTGCTTAGTGTTTGCTGTTGTTTTGTCTACCTGGTCTCATGGTATAAACATACCTGGGGGCACTTTTTAGCAAGACGTGAAATACGTACCAGTAAGTAACACATGGTGACCTCTTAGGTCTGGGAGAAAGAGTTTCAGAACTCGAAACATGGGAGGGAGCTCTGGATGGAGGATAGTCTCAACAACATCGGTTGAGGGACCGGAAGTCATGAGTTGTGCCTCCTCAGAGGCCACACCCACAGCTTCCACAGCTCCGGGCGGGGGCGCGCCCTCCGCCTGTGAGAGGAGATCTCTCCTGACGGGAATCTCCCCTAGAGCGCCGTCGAGGAGAGAAATCAGGCCTGAGACCCAACTCGGCCCGGCCAGAACGGGGACACTAACAACAGACGGGTCCCGTCCCGGCGCACTCTCTCCAGAACTCCCGGGAGCAGAAAAATCGGAGGAAAGGCGTACAGACGAAGCCTCGGCCACGTCTGTACCATGGCATCCAGCCCCAGTGGAGCTGGATGAGTCAGAGAGAACCAGAGGGGACAGTGCGATATCATATGAGTCGCAACAGGCCCACCTGAGCCTGGCCAACCACTCTCCATATCTGCTCCACCACCTCGGGGTGAAGCATCCATTCCCCGGGCCTCAGCCCCTGCCTCGACAGGATGTCTGCTCCCAAATTGAGATGCCCAGGAACGTGAACTGCTCTCAGCGAGAGGAGTTTGCCCTGGGACCACACAAGTATCTGGTGCGCCAGCTTGTACAAGGGGCGCGAACGCAGAACTCCCTGGTGGTTGATGTAAGAGACCACCGCTGTGTTGTCGGTGCGCACCAACACATGGTGACCTCTTAGGTCTGGGAGAAAGAGTTTCAGAACTCGAAACATGGCCAGCATCTCCAGACAATTGATATGCCACGTCAGATGGCGACCACTCCACAGACCGCGGGCAGGGTGGCCACTCATGACCGCACCCCAACCGGTGAGGGATGCATCCGTCGCTAGCATACGCGGCGACAAGGAGCTCCCAGCACCGGGCCCTGAGACAAGAACCAAGGTGTCCTCCACATGTCTAAGGCACGTAGGCACCTCCGCGTGACCTTGAGCATGCGAAGCGGGTTTCCCCTCGGGGAGAACCCCTTGTTCTTGTGCCACCACTGTAGGGGTCTCATGTACAGCAGGACAAGAGTTATCACGTTGGATGCAGCTGCCATCAGACCCAGCAGTCCCTGAAACTGCTTGACAGTGAGTGACCGGCCTTCTCTTACTCTCGCGACTGAGGTGAGGATCGACTCGATCCGAGCAGGAGACATACATGCCTGCATCGTGGTCGAATCCCACACCACGCCCAGATAAGTGGTTCTCTGTACTGGAGAAAGCACACTTTTCTTGGCGTTAAGTCTTAACCCCAGCTCTTTCGTGTGAGCGAGAACGACACCTTGATGTCAAACCGCCATTCGCTCTGACTGAGCTAATATCAACCAATCGTCGATGTGGTTGAGTCGTGAAAGTGTGGGGTGAGAGTGCAAGGCCTAAGGAAGAACCAGTATTGGTAGGCTTTCGCCCCCAAAAGCAAACCTCAGGAACTTCCTATGATGAGGAAGGATGGAGATATGTGCATCTTTCAGATCGATCGTGACACATCAGTCCTCGGACTTGGTCTGAGACACTACCTGTTTGAGTGCGAGTGTGCTGAACTTCAGACGCATGACTGAGCGGTTCAATAGGCGCAGATCTAAAATAGGACGCAACCCCCCATCCTTCTTCGGAACAATGAAGTAACGGCTGTAGAACCCGGAGTCTATCTCGTGCGGAGGGACCACCTCGATGGACTCCTTCCTTAAGAGAGTAACTACTTCTTGTTCTAATACCAGAGCCTGCTCGGGACCCACTAGCGTGGGGGTGACCCCGTTGAATCGAGGCGGACGAGAACCGAACTGGATTCCGTAGCCTCTTTCTACAGTACGCAGGACCCATTGAGATACATTTGGCAGTAGCTTCCACGCTGCTAAATAATCTACTAAGGGAATCAGTCTCTCGAGACTGATCTCTGGTGTGCCCAGAACGGCTAGTTCGGTGCCCTGAAGCGTCTGCACGCCGACAGGGGACAACCGAACTAGCTGCTCTGGGGACCTCCGCAGAGGCCG
>NW_015650091.1:660910-661186 GCF_001515625.1 Sinocyclocheilus rhinocerous | reverse complement strand
CGAGAGCGGAGCGCTTAACAGCGGGAAAAAACACAATCCGCCGACTGCGCGAGCTCCGCTCCTTATTAATGCTGCTCATTATAATATCAGGCATGTGTAACTGGTGTAACTGATGTTTGTGCAACTGGCGAGCTCATTGACGCCCTCCGTATCAATCTCCTCGAGGCGGAGCGGGCAGAGCGTCGCGCCCTCTCTCCGGTGGGAAGGACCGCAGCGCGGGCTTCCGAAACCCCGAGAGCGGGCGCCGGATCTGGTGATTAGGAAGCAGATCCATAT
>NW_015650091.1:644245-660889 GCF_001515625.1 Sinocyclocheilus rhinocerous | reverse complement strand
GATAATTTATTTGAAGCTGCGGATTCGGGTGACGTTTTAGCTCATCCGCGCATCACTAACGCACAGGCTGTGTGTATCCCCACTCGTGATATAACGTTTTCTTTGGGCAGGGAGGAACACACAACCTACAACGTGGCTTGCTCTCGCCCTTGAAATGCTTTGTCTTTGCATGAGCTTAGACATAGCTGGAGCTTATAGACTTTCACAATTGACAGACAACAATAAATATGACTGACACACACAGAGCGCTTCGCTGAATGACAGAAAGCTGATGCTGGCTCCGCCGCACGTGCTTTTATAGCTTCCTGGTCATGACGTCACCCGCCCGTGACGTCCCGCTCAGCTATTGGACTGATTTCACATGTTATTCAGAGCGTGGTCACAGAAGGCGTTCCCCTAGCGTTTCCGACGCAGCTCGAGTTCCTGAAGAGGAACTGTCATTTGAGGCTCTTGTTTAATTTTGGTGCTTCTTGCCATTTTTTGCAGGCACTGTCAAGTTTTATAGTCATTTGGGAGGATATGTCTCTCCTAAACACTCTAAAGGTGCGTCACATTTATCATTATTTGGTGAGTTTTTGCTGGGCAACCTGCAGTAATTTCAATAGGAATCCACTTGATTTGGAATGTCATGGGAGGGCAAAACATTTCCCCATGCAGCTTGTATAGGCGAGTCACTGATTCAAATGATTTGAATAAAATACTTGTGCTGCATCCAAATTTGCATACTATCTGTCCTAAGCAGTATTCAAAATTAGAATTAGTGTGTCCCAAAACATAGTAGGCTGAAATGAGTATACCAAAGGCATACTCAAAGGTAAATTGTGTTTCCTGTCCTAAAGGTAGACAGGAAATGCAAGCTTATGCAAATATAATTGCTTTCCAAAGATTTTGTTTCACGTTTTCTTATCACATGGAGTTGTGTGACCAATAGAACATGGGCGTGGTCTCTTAGCTGAATTAAAATAATGCAAACTTCAGTAAAGTGAAGTAGATTGCATAGTTTTACATTTTTAATATGTAGAATTAAGTAAACAGCGAGAGTGATGTCATATTACGACCATTGCAGTGTCCGTAGAAATTTTGCATGCACAAAGTCTAGTGTGACCATGGCTTACCTGCTAATATTGTCCATAACCCATTGCTCTTTGGACGAGAATTTGATTAGAACTGATTAAATAATAAATATCTAACCTGATGAGAAAATATTTAATATTATCAGAATTATATTTATATTATATTTCATCTGCAACACAACTGTGAACTTTTATAAAGATACACTTGGTCATTAACTTTTAAATCCATCAATTGCAAACACACGAGGAGAGTTCTTGTCATTAACGACCCACGACTGGCAGAACGACATGCTACATTATTTCTCTCCAACAGGATAGGAAATTAAATGAAACATGGAGGATGTAACTGTGACAAGATGTGACAGGCAGTTTAAACAGAGACAGGATGCACATATCTAAGTGACAGAGTGGTCCATTAAAGACACAATTATGATGAAGAAGTATGTCCCAAATCGTGCCTATACTTTTCTGCTATACAATTAAACGTATATCTTTACTTCACAAAAAGAGTAGATATTTTTTAGGACATAGTATAAGTAGAAGAATTGGGATTCAGCATGATTCATCCTTGAATCAAACTAATTGAATTTATGCAAATTGTTCTTTATAATGACTAGAGATAATGAAAATTCATAATCCTTTGTAAGATATTCATCATCAGGTTTATCAGCTCACAGATTTTCCCTTTTAAACATAACTTTAGGATCAATCAGGAAAGCTTCAAACAATCCAAAGCGTCTGTATTTCAGACAGAGGTACAAAAATGAAACACCCCTGAGATGAGACAGATTGAATGACTCATGTGTTTAGAGACAAAAAAAATAAAAATAAAAACAACAACCAAGGGCAACAGATGCAGCCATCAGCTGCAGCTTTCCTGTAAGAAAACACTAGGGACTTTGTGTGAATGTGGCTGGACATATTGTGCATTTCGAATCAATCACTTTGAACACAGTTCAAGGTGGGGAAAAAAGACTGTCTGTGCTCCATTTGCCACCATTAACACCTCTAAGATCTTGGGAAATATACCCTTACCTCTCTCTTATTTATCAGAATAAAACATTGATATTCAAGCTGTCTGTAGGTAATTGGGTGTGTTCTGTGTGAAAAAATATATTTGTGGGTTGCAGGTGAAAGTCTCTTTCATTTTGTGCCTGTCTGAGTATTTCCTTAATAATCTGCAAGGTCTATTGACTACAGATATTTCCCTTTTATTAAATAATACCAAAGGCAGTAACAGAAATTCTCTAGAAGTTCTGTTGTACTCAATTTAGAAGGGTCAGACGCGTCCCAATCAATCACAGAGATAAGAATTTAGACCTGAATTCATTATGCATTTTAGAGTGCTCAATTACAATCGGTTTCCATCAGTCTGCTGCAAGGAACTATATAGGTTCGTTGGGACTAATGAGCAGTGCTGACCTGGATTCAGTTCTTTATTTCAGTAGTCTATTTTTAATTAATAA
Organism: Sinocyclocheilus rhinocerous; assembly: GCF_001515625.1. NCBI lineage: Eukaryota > Metazoa > Chordata > Actinopteri > Cypriniformes > Cyprinidae > Sinocyclocheilus > Sinocyclocheilus rhinocerous. The sequence continues at coordinate 658,350 of NW_015650091.1, read as the reverse complement.
GGTATTTTATGTATCAAACCATGCATTGCATAACATAAATACAGTATAATACACATAAGATCCAAACATGCAAACATTTTTTAAATATGTTTAATTGCAAAACAATAAATCTAGATTATTTCATTAAATTCTGTTGTTTTTATAATAAACTAATGTTCTTTTATATCTCCTGACCTTAAATTGAACTCTCAAACTAACGTTCTGTATTTTTACATTTTTATTAATACATTATTTAGTATGTTTATCAAGCAGTGTCTCATGCAGGTCCCCACAATATAGGAAAAAACCTGACTCACAAACACATACCCAAATTCACAAACAAATAAATTATAATAAAAAAGCTATTGTGGCTATTTTAAGAAGTCTTCTACAGCTTCAGAGCTTTGCAAAAAAGTGAAGAGATTGTTGAAGCACCCCTGAAGCATGCGGAGTTTGTTAATTTGCATATCATCTGCAAGATTAATATAGTACATAGTATTTGGTGGTAGTGCACACTTCTGGGTAGTTTGTGTACATGGTACACAAAGTTTGTGAAATGTTAAATCTAATTGCATACAAATTAAACACATTTAATTAAATGTAAGGCTGGCTGAAATAGTATTTTCTGGTAAAACATACTGCAATAAAATGATCAAATATAAATATATATATATATATAATATGTGTGTTTTGTGTGTGTGCATTGGTTTTTTCGTTTTAGCATTTGTGTGTTTTAGCCTTGTGATGTAACACATGAGACCAAAATTTAAGGCCAAAGCTATTTTCATTTGGAGAGAGGGAGACCAGAAAAAACGCACATGCTGCACATGCCAGGACTCAGATGGTGTGATATATGAGATGATGCCATTTACAGGAGAGAGTGAGATGGGCTTTTACTGCCGCTGAGCTGCCTAATCCTTTTAACTGTGAGCTGAGGTGTGAAAGCTGAATATTAGCTGCTGGTGACGATACAGACTGCTGCATTCCAGAAGCATTTATTCACACCGCAGATGGGGAAACACTATCAGTTAGGCTTTAACTGCCTTGAGACTGTCCTGCATGCTACCAAATCAAATTCCAGTGGTGCATTCACACCGTTTCACACATTAAAGCCACACTTGGCCATGACTTACTGTAAAAGGTACTTACTTCAAGTCCTGTACTGAAGTAGGGGTTACGGATCTCACTGTTAGCATTACTTAAAAAGGCAAAAAAAAAAAAAGACAAATTGCAGGACCTAAACCTAAAATGAAAGCAACAATCAGACACGCCAGACACCTCTCATGTTAAAATGGAAAACATTAGGTCTGCTATTGTCTGTTTTCAAACCATGACCCAGCCAGTTAACTTTTATATAATGACAATCCTTTAGAAATGAGATTTGGATAAGATTACTGTGGTTATTTCTAAGTAAAGTACATTGCATAAACCCCCTTAAAAATTGGCAGAAACTTTGAACAATGCAATGATTTGCTTTTTATAAACTGAAATTCAGCTTGTTTTCCCTTCAAATATATTTATTATAGATATTTAATAAACCCACTTTAGTTCATCATGGGATTAAGGCAATAATAATCAGATTTCTGAAGTGGCCTGAAAAATGCATGTGGTAAAAAAAAAGAAGAAAAAAAAGGTATTATGTTCTGACCTGTAGCAGACTTTTGTACAGGTCTCTGACAAATTACATTTAAATGTGCATTGTCAGAATCATCAAATGTAAAAATAGTTTAATTAATCATTTGCTATAAATATTAATGAAGTCAGTACATATTTCCGTATCTGCCACTAAAACTATCTATTGGGTGAGTTTTCATTAAATTGAGAGTAAAATCAGATGTTACTCACCACTGCATGTATCCCATCGATTCACTGTGTGACAATTCACTGTATCATTCGCAGTGTCAGTTTCATCCACATCTCAACAGTTTCTTATGCTCCACAGCTTTAGCAAAATAACTATTGTCTTCAGTTCCAGCTCAATAAAACATGCTTTAGAAGCATGCAGTTAAATTCATGCTCTTGCATTTGTTGCCCTCTATTTTGTGTAATTTTACTTTAAAAAATAAAGTGCTCTTTCATGTGGCTGGGGGAAGTGTTCAGGAGGGATTCAAAGCGCTTGTTTGTATAGACGCTGGCATCACTCTAAGAGACTGTGTCAGTCTGTTGGATAAAGCACTTTCCTTTCTGCATTTATTTAAGTTTAGCTGTCCATAATGTTGCTTTGTTTCTAAAAAGTATGGTTAAAAAATGCAAAAAAGTAAATACATCGATTTGTTTTTATTATGTAAGCCAATTCAAATTCATTTCAGAGTGCTTTTTAGAGACATTTTTGCATTGTAAATGCACTGAACCAGGTTTTTAATGCCTATAATGGCTCTTTTGGAGCCTTGTAAACTATTATCAACACCCTTGACATGTTAAAGGATAAAACGAACATATTCTCATCATTTACCCAGCCTCATGCTGTCCCAGATGTATATGACTTCATATGAACAAAGATTTCTAGAAAAAGAATCCATCTCTGTAAGTCCATATACAGTAATGCAAGTGTACGGAACCTCCAAAGCTGACGCTTTAAAACCATGCAAAGCAAACATGACGAAAATCCAAACGACCCCAGTTGATGAATCAATGTCTTCTGTCTATTAAGAAAAACACTAATATTTAAACAGTTCAAGTACAAGTCATCGCTTCCTGCCAATTGTCATAAGTGGGTTAATGTAAAAGTCAAAGTAACAATGGACGGCAATCAACAGCTATGATTCCATCGCATAAAAACACTGTATGGGAACGCCAAGATGTGGATAAATTCTAAAAATGTGCATTAAAAAACTCTCAATTGATTCTGATGATTTCTTATCCGATAAGAAGACATGTGCATAAACTATGATGGAAACATGTTTACCAAATAAATTCCTTGATGCGCGTCAAAAAAAGTAATGTGACTTTGCCTCAACAAATCATGTGACTGGATAACTGAACCTACCAGCGCTTTATTTGCAAATGTTTTATGTAATGCTCTAATTTTGCAACTTTAGATGGAAACAGCTAGACGACTAGTTGAAGTTTGCCCTGCTGCATCCTAATATGTCGGCAAAACACATGTATATTCATATGCACTCTGCTCATGGAAACCAAAATCTCGTAACACTGTAGTATCCCTTTAAGCTAAGTGGTGACATTGACTTCTGTTGGCTTGGATACTATCAGGTTTTTGTTGTGAAGAAATATTATATTCTACAATGTTATTAGCAATATTAAAAGGTCAACATGACCTCCACAAAAAAAAAAAAGCAAGCCTCCACTTTGACCAATTCATGTCGAATCAGTGATCGCAGCACGTAATGATTATGTCTTATAATTAGACATGGTTGCTCAGTCATGCTGGTGTGTCTTATGGAACAAAATAATTACAGGTTCTGGCCGCTATGAATACATTCAGAGTGGGCTTGTGTTTTGGTGAGTGGGTGAGTCATGTCTCCAGTTTTTCGACTCTCAGCTCGCGGCCCTTCTTCAGGTTTTCTTCCTCTTTGCACTGCGTAAAGACAGATACTGTCAGAGAGTTTACTTTATGGTCTTTGCCGCACATACGTCGTCTCTGCTGTGCATCTCATAAATCATTTGGACACATGCCTGAGACACAAAGACAGACTCCAGCACCTGATCCAGTTCCCTCTTGCACACTGAGACGTGCAAAAAGTCTTTCTGTAATTGTTGTGTTGAAATGTTTCGGTCCTTTGGCTCTGAGGCAGATTAAAATGAGTTTCTCTCCGCAAAAGGTCTTGGACAGCCCCTCGCTGCTCTTGTAGTGAATTTCTTTTGTATCATAATTTCCTCTGAGAAGTACTGATGTCCTCTGAGCAGAATTAGTCATTTATGAATCTTTAATTTTGGACGAGTCGTACACTCAGAATTGAACTTTTGAAAGAACTCACTGATGATGATGATCATTCAGATAGTCCTTCTGTGTTCTTCCTGTCAAATGTTTCCACTGCCACATTTTGAAGTGTCTGGATAACAGTCTAGAACATTATATGGCAATTATTTGTAATACATTTTTGAAATTTCATTGCTTGTATCACTCTGCTCGTCTGTGTTTGTGTAACGAGGGAGGCGTGATGACAAAGTGGGGATCCAAATGCAAGGCTTTAATAAGAGTGTAGTCAAACAGGCGTGGTCAACAACAGCAAAAACAACGATGCCAGTGGCAAGGCAAAAGAGTAATCCAGATGATCAGGCAATGGTCAGGGCAGGCAGCAAAACAATCATAAACAAGAAAACAGTCCAGGGATCAAAACACGAACGCAAGGAAACAGAGAAACTAGAAACACGGAAACTTAGAAACCACGGAAGATACAACATTTCAAAACACGAAGGCAAGGAAACTAGAAACACGGAAACTTAGAAACCACGGAAGAGCTATACAACATTCAATCACCAGCGATGACAGAGAGTGTGTGTGCTATTCTTATAGTCCTACTAATGTGAGACAGCTGTGAACTGATGATGAGATCTGATGAGATACAGGTGATGCACTAGATGAGTCCGGGCAAAGGATTATGGGAAATGGAGTCCTGAGTGAATGGCAAGGTACAGAATGGAGTGCCCTCTAGAGGAGCTCATGGGCACTCCAGCTGATCATGACAGAGCGCCCCCCCCTAAGGAGTGGCTTCCAGATGCTCCTTAACATGAACAGACCAGAGTCCAGGACGGAGGTGGAGCGGAGGCGGAACAGGGGGAGGGATGGAGGGCCAGGTCCATGAGGAAGGAGAGGAACAGGGGACTGAGACAGAGCCGGTGGAGCGGAGAGCCAAGGTGGAACTGGCGGAGCAGAGGGCCAAGGCGGAGCAGTGAACCAAGGCGGAGCCATCGCAGCAGAGAGCCAGGGCGAAGCCGGCAGAGCAGGGAGCCATGGCGGAGCAGTAAGCCAAGGAAGAACCAGTGGAACAGAGAGCCAGGGCAGAGCCGGCAGAGCAGAGTGCCAGGGCATTGCAGTGAGCCAGGGCGTAGCCGACAGAGCAGGGAGCCAGGGCAGAGCTGAAGACCACCAGAGCAGAGCTAAGGACCACCATGGCTGAGCAGGCGGAGAAGAATACCACCAAGGCGGATCAGGTAGAACTGGACAGACGGACTGACAGACAGTTCAGAAATGGCATCTTTAGCCATAACAGGGTGAGCAGAGAGTTCAGGGGTAGCCTTTTTGACCGTGGCTGGAATGTCACAGAATTCAGAAACGACCTTCTTGGTCAGAACAGACAGGCAGAGAGTTTACAGATGGCCTCCATAGCCGTGACAGGACAGGCAGATAGTTTAGAGATGGCCTCCATAGCCGTGACAGGACAAGAGACTGGTATAAAAGGGGATTCACTGGTGGTCTCCATGACCTCGTCAGTACAGACAAAGAGTTCATAAGTGGGCACCCCTGTCTTAAGAAGAGCTGAAGTGAACACCCCCGTTAACTCTGGAGGTTCTGCAGCGGATGCTGCCACCTCTAGAGTTTCTGCAGGGGATGCCGCCACCTCTGGAGGCTCTGCAGCAATAGCAAGAGGAGCTTCAACAGACAGATAGTTCAGAGATGGCACTCGCGGCCGTAACAGAGGCATCTGGTAACAGGGAGAGTTCGACAATAGTGTCTGTGGTAGAGACAGAGGTGACAGGGAACACCGTGAGCTCGGGAAAGAGTCCTACTTTTGTCAGAGGAGGTTCTGCAACGGAAGTTGCCACCTCGGAGGGAACAGGAGTGAACTCTGGGACAGATTCAAGGACTGGAGTGAACTCTGGGGCAAACTCGGGGACTAAAGTAATCTTTGTACTGTGCTCAGGGGCTGAAGGCCTAACTAGACTAAGGTCAGGGGCTGGAGCGAACACTGAGCTTGACTCGGGAACATAAGCGCTCTCTGGGCTAAACTCGGGAACAGAAGCCCTCTCTGGGCTAGACTTGGGATCAGAAACCTTCTCCGGGCTAGACTCGGGAAGAGAAGCCTTCTCTGGGCTAAAATTGGGATCAGGAGCCTTCTCTGGGCTAAACTCGGGAAGAGAAGCCTTCTCTGTGCTAAAATTGGGATCAGGAGCCTTCTCTGGGCTAGACTTGGGATCATAAGCCTTCTCTGGGCTTAACTCGGGAACAGAAGCCTTCTCTGGGCTAAACTTGGGATCAGGAGCCTCCTTTGCGCTAGACTTGGGATCAGATTCAGGGAGTAAAGTGGGCGCTACCACCTCGGGAGGTTCTACAGCGAAGGCTGTCACCTCGGGGGAAACTACAGTGGTGTGTGCGGCCCAAACACAGAGAATGGCCATAGCCATAACTGGCAGGACAGAGAGTACATTGTCTATTTCCAAGACTGACGGTGCTGTGCCTGGGGAACTGGGGTGAGTGGCGGCCGGCAGGCTTGAGAATATAGAGACTGTGTTACTCGTAAGCGTAGAGTCTGCGTCACTCGTGAGCGTAGAGTCTGCGTGACTCGTGAGCGTAGAGTCTGCGTGACTCGTGAGTGTAGTGTCTGCGTGACTCGTGAGCGTAGAGACCCCTGGAATGCCAGCAGCTTGCACTGACACCAGCTGATGGTCCTCCACGCTGGATGCCAGGCTCGAATGCCTTGGGACTGACTTAGTGTCTTCAAATGCAAAATTCACAATGCTCTGGAACACTGGAGTAGCATCCATGATGGCTGAAGACTGTTGCTTGACATGAGCAGGCTCTGACTTGGCAGACTTGATGTAAGCAGGCTTTAGCGTGGCAGGCTTGACATGAGCAGGCTTGGCGTGAGCAGGCTTGACATGACAAACTTCTGGAAGACCAGCCGAGATGTGACGATGCTCTATAAGATCAGCTGAGACGTGACGATGCTCTGGAAGATCAGCTGAGATGTGACTTGACTCTGGGTAGGCAGCCATTTCGTGGAGAGTCTCTGGGTTGGCAGCCATCTTGTAGAGAGACTCTGGAATGGTGGACATTACGGGATGAGACTCAGGAGAAGCAAACATGACAGTAGAAAGCTGTGGTGTGGTGGTCATCTTGAGAACAGGTTCTGGGTTGGCAGCCATTTTGTGAATGGTCTCCGAGCTGGTGGCCATTTTGGGAAGAGACTTTGCTTCTCCCACAGTGAAGGGAGAACCACATAGCAAAATAGCATAATCCATAAAGTCTCTCAAAGTACATTTGAATTCTCCTCCAGGAAACCATGACTTCACAGACTCGTTGAGTCCAAAACGAAAAATGTCTTTTAAAGCAATTTCATCAAACGGTACTAGATAGGATAACTCACAGAACTGGTGAAGAAACTTAGAAACCACGGAAGAGCTATACAACATTCAATCACCAGCGATGACAGAGAATGTGTGTGCTATTCTTATAGTCCTACTAATGTTAGACAGCTGTGAACTGATGATGAGATCTGATGAGCAACAGGTGGTGCACTAGATGAGTCTGGGCAAAGGATTATGGGAAATGGAGTCCTGAGTGAATGGCAAGGTACAGAATGGAGTGCCCTCGAGAGGAGATCATGACAGTTTGTACGTTCCAGGCTGTAACCATTATTATTCTTAACTCACACTCTTTCACATTAAAACTGAAGCATCAAGCTGGAATTCTGTGAACAGTAAAGCTCTACTTTTTTATTTGATTTGCCATCTAAATTATTTTAACTTTGACAAGGACTTTTAGAAAGCTGACATTTAATTATTAATATATTGCATTTATATTTTTTCAAAAATTAACAAAAAATTAAATAAAAAAAATATTTTATTGTATTACTATAATAAAGTGCATGTATGCATATATACATTTTAAAAAGTTTTGAATATATATGTGCAGCAATATCAATTTCTGAAACAATTTATGTCATTGACCCAAAATCTGTGACAAGTAGTTCCAGTCTCCCTAATGTTTGCGTCAGACTCACATCCCCAATTGAATTAATCTTAGAATAAACTCTAATAATACAAATATCAAGTCCAGGAATTGTGGCCCTGTGGTGATTGACCTCAAATATTTGTGTCCAGGCCAATCACTTTTGTAATTGTTGATTTATTACTGTTGGGCCACATTACTGAAATATTCCATTGTTTACCATCCACATATTTGTTTGTGTCCACAATACGATATCAAGTTAAACTCAATCTTTGTATTGCATCTAACAGACTGTATCCATTTCAGCATGCTACATCATTGCCAAATGAAATCTTGAGATAATATTGGACTTAATATTACTTATTCTTGCACATGTCATCATACATCACATACCAACCTTTTCATCATCTTCTTTTATTTCTTTCCACTAAATATAGCTTATGGTTATACCAAGTTTTGGCTACAGTGACTACAGTATTTATTTGACCTGGAATAATGAAATATTAAGACTATTTGAATGAGACGGCAGGTATTAGCCTAAGAAGCAGAGGTGACTGGAACTTTTCCATTCCTTCGGTACATTCTGCTGTCTTCTTGCAATAACTTCTCAATTTTAAAAGCTAGTTCAATTTTCCTCAATCCCTGCATGATCCTTCAGATGTGTATCTTGATCCTAATTGACTCTGTTCACCTTGTTACACAGAACAAATACGCAATCCTACAAAATAATGCTATAAAAGTAAGCCCACAGTACCACAAGACGACTTTGATTTGCTTTTATATTAACTGCAATAAGTATATTATAGTGACATGTATTTTTTATCACACCACTTCATGGAATATATACATAAACAGAAAGAATGCATGTGTATGTGTATAATTTCCTTATGTCTCTGTTTCTGCTTATCAGAGTCTGGAAAAATGCTCAACAGATCCAGAGAAAGTATTCCCAATCTGGGACACTCTGTAAGTCCAGGTCCTGAACCACTCTGTCTGCATCCACCTCTCTGGCCAAGAAAAGGAATGAGTGTTCTTTATGAGGAGACATCAGGTCTTAGCCAGTCCTCAGACCATATTTAAGCAAACTCTCTGCACAACACTTTTAAAGCTATTCGTCTAGATTTAGCTGTCTTGCCTTGACTGTTACGTGCAAGGCTCAGAAATGAATGTGCTAACGCTATTCTAATATGAAATCCTGCTGCTAGTCACTGGTATTCTAATGTATCCTTGCAGATATTTTCCTGTTTCCCATAATTTTGAAATATTATAGGCAAAGGAATGTTGCTTTTCAAAAGGCAACAGCAAAGTTCATACATATGTTTCATAAATGTCAAGTGAGGGAATGTTGTCATGTGTTTTAACAGTACAATTTACAGTATTTGTTGTCCAAAAGAGATGTTAAATGTTATATTTTTTGTTTATTTATCTATTTTTAATTGTTTAAAAATAGATTGTTTTAAAAAGTAGATTTTATTTTTAAATTTTCAATTTGTTTGTTCGTTTGTTCATTTATTTATTTAATTATGTAGTTGTTTCATTAATCATTTTGTGCTTCATGTTTATTGTTTATTTCTGCTAAGAAGTCTATAAGCTGTTTAATAGCTTACCTACCCTAATTAATATTTCCTATTAACTATTAAAATTTAACATTATAACAGTGTTTGTTCAGAATTTTGTGCTTCATGTTTATTGTTTATTTCTGCTAAGAAGTCTATAAGCTGTTTAATAGCTTATTACGTTTGTCATATAGTGCAATAACATGCTTCACCATTGGACAAATCTTAATGTGTTCAATTATTTGTTTGCTTGTTTGTTTATTCATTCATTCATTCACTCATTCATTCATTCATGTCTACTCAGAAATTTACCAGCAACAATTTTCCTACCCTAATTAATATTTCCTATTAACTATTAAAATTTAACATTATAACAGTGTTTGTTCAGGCAGTATTGTTTTAGTATCATTGAGATACTATTATAGTTTTCTTAATATTTTAAAACAGATTTTATTTTTACATTTTCTGCTTTCATGTTAATTTTACCTAAAGTTTTTGTAATTTTGTTGTTTGTTTTTGTCATTTTTATTAGTTTTTGTTCTTATGTCTAAATAGTTTTTATTAATTTTATTTCAGTTTTAGTTATTTAAACTAAATGAATATGAGAACGTGGACATTAGCTGAAATGCCTTTCAAGTTAACTTATTTCAAGCTAACATTTGGTTTATTTGAAGCAATGATTTTTTTTTTTTTTTTGTGGTGTTAGTTTTAGTTAACTTTTAATAACCTTGGTTCGGTTATTGTAGGTCTCAGTTCATTATTGCATCTGTTGCATTATCGATACCCTGTACTGTACATTAGTGATCTCATAATGACAGTAAGTAGAAGATTATTCAAGGATGCATTTATGAATGTGTTTGAGGCTCTGTTTTTATGTGGTGTTTCAAAACATTCCTATGAGAATATAAGGAATTCTTTAACTATAACTTACTGTCAAAATTGGGCTTAACACCTTAAAATTTTCATGCATGGTTGCACTGTCTCATAAGAGATTATGCATTTTTACTCTCTGATAGTAAAGGCTATCATTAAAATCCAGTCCTCCCCAGTGAACTAAATTCAGAGTAATTCTTTCAGATTTTGACTTTAAAAGAGCAATGTGGAAACTGAAGGGCAAGAGGCATGACAAGCCACACAAAGACCAGTCTAGAGAGAGATAGAAATGACTTAAATGATGAAGTCACTAGATAGTTTGTCCAGATTTATCTGTGTGTGCGTATGTGTGTTTACGTGGGAGGGTACAAGCACACGCTAGTGTGTGAACCCGTCTGTTGAAACTACCAGTTCAGACGCAGATTCTTGGTAATACTGGAGCCCCCCACAACCCTTAACCATCCTCAGCTGTGGGAAAATACTTCAGATGTCACCAGTGCACAACCTCCTTCCCCTTTCCTTTCCAGAGAAAGCATCAGCCAAGATAATAAACATCCTGAAGTCCAGGCCCACAGAAAACACAACGCAGAACTGGGGTTTGGCCTCAACTGCCCATTGATACTGCATAGATGATGCTGAAACCTTGATGAGATTGACTGGTTCTGTGACGATTATGGCAAAAAAAACAGACTTGGACTCTGACGAATTCATGCTATGTGAGGAGGACTTGCACTTCCTGACACTCCATGCAAGTCTCCTGCCACCAAACAGCGAAAGATTGACCGTTATATTTACATTGTAATCAAAATTTTAAATGTAACGTGTACTATTGTTAATATTTATGGTTTTAACCAACAAAAAGAGAACAAAAAACGTATTGATCAAGTAGAAAAACGTATTGAATTTACTAACCAAATACCCAAATTATTTTTTCGTTTTTGGAGGGGATTTCAATGTGGCTTTGGATAATATCTTCAACAGATGGCCTCCAAAGTCACCTGATAATTCAAATCTTTATTTAAAGATGTGCATGCAACGATTTTCTTTAGTTGACAGTTGGAGAGAAACTCATCCTTCTCAAAAATGTTTTACATGGAGCAATAATTCTCTTTCAAACCAGTCTCGTTTAGATTTGTGGCTTATCTCTAGCGATTTAAATAATACTATTTCTGAAATTATTCCATCACCGCTTTCTGATCACAAATGCATCTCTTTATTTGTTCCTTTTTCAGATACGGGTAATTTGCATAGAACTGCTTCCTATTGGAAATTGAATATTTCATTGCTTAATTATAAGGATGTAAAGTAAAAAATAGATTTTATAATTTGCAATTGGAAAAAAAGCAAATATGCAAAATAATTTTTGCAGTAATTGGGTAAATTGGTGAAAAAGAAAAAAAAATGACGAAAGTATTATAATATGAAAATTTCAGATCTTTCATCTAAAACAGTATTGTCTCAAAAAGGTTGAACATATTAGATGAGTTTTCCAAACAAAACGCTGAAGGAGCATTTGTTTGATCATGGTAAAGGTGTATGGAAGAAGGTGAGCAAAACTCTTCATATTAAAAAAGAATATATAAAAATATATAATTGAAAAGCTTATTGATTAAACTCTCTGTGAAAACCATGTTATTGCCAATTTTTGTGCCAAATTCTATAAAGATTTATACACATCTAAATTTAACAAACAACATGCTAATGATTATTTTCTAATCATTATCTTCCATAAACAAATTAAGTAACACTGATCAGGCTTTTTGTGATGCTCCCATTACTTTAAAAGAAATTGATGAAGCAATTCGATCTTTAAAATCAAATAAATCCCCTGGTACAGACAGTCTAATGGCTGTCACCAGCAATGCCAGATACTTCACCTCCACCCACTCGTTCACGATCACCAGAATTTTGGTGCACTTCACCTGTCAGCACTCATCATTCTCAGTATTTAGCCACCTTCTCATCACCACTTCAGTGTCTGGTCTTGTTGTTCACTAGTGTGCATCAACTTACCTACCTGTTCGTCGAATCCTTCCCAGTTGTCTGCCATCATTGTCTGTCTTCATCCCAGCATATTATCTCAGCCTCAACCATGCAAAGAGACCCACAGTGACTATTCAGCTAAGTCAGGGGTGTCAAACTCAATTCCTGGAGGGTCAGAGCCCTACAGAGTTTAGATTCAACCCTAATTAAACACACCTGATCCAACTAATCAAGTCCTTCAGGCTTATTTGAAAACTACATGGTATGTGTGTTGGAACAGGGTTGGACTCCGGCTCTCCAGGAATTGAGTTTGACAGCCCTGAGCTAATATGCTCAAGATTCTCTGCCATATTTTGTCACCTGTAATCATCACTTGCTCCTCTGTGTTGTCTCCTTCTGCTTGCTGACGATGGCAGAATTCTATCATATGTTTAGTAAAAATATCCCTTCTTAAGTGTTTATAAGGAAAGCAATTTCTTCCTTCTACTTTATACCAAGGTTTGATTACTTTATTTCCCAAGCCAAATAAAAACTCCTCCATATAGATAATTGCCGTCCAATAATGTTATTAAAAATGATTATAAAATAATTGCTATAGTATTGGCCAAAAGATTAAAAGGGATATTACATTCTGTCATTAATGAAACACAATCTGGCTTTATGCAAAATGGACACATTTCTAATAATATAAGATTAATATTAGACATTTTAGATTATTCTGATATAATTAATGTAGACAGTTTCATATTTTTTTGACTATTATAAAGCCTTTTACACTTTAGAACATGATTTTTTTTAATTTCAAGCACTGAAATAAACCTGAAGGAGGGAACGAAGACGTCACTTGGATGACCGACGAATTGGGATTTCGCTTAGAGAGACCAATCCACTTAGAGTGTAAACTAAACGAGCCAATGCACATTGGCATGCGATGATTGCATCCAGCTGCCGCTGATCACAGCGTGAGCATAAAAAGGCAGCCGGTGCAATGCATACCAGGTTTTTGCTGAGGAGCCGAGCCGGTGACCCGGCCGCTCAGCGGTGGTACAGCAGCCGTGGCGACGGGACATGGCGTCTCCGTTCCCTCCTTCAGGGAACGAGGGTTACATACGTAACCGAGACGTTCCCTTTCAGTCGGTCACTCCAAGTCACGTTGGTGACCAACGAATTGGGATCCCTACCAAAGCGCCATGGATACTGCCCCTTCCAGTGTCCTGTGCGAGCCGCCTGCGCCCCTTTGCGGTGTAGGCCGGGGCTCGCAACAAGAAGACCAGTCACTGTTGTCATAGCACTACCCACTGAGTGAAATTGGATAACACTGGGAAAGCGTACCCGTTTCACTTGGAACAGAAACGTTGCGGAAGCCCCATCCTTCCCGAAGGAGGTTTCGGAAGCACTTACACATATGACATCCGTTTAGGAGCATATGGAAGATTAGAGGTGATTGTAACCCTCATGGAAATGGCAGAAGTCTGCATGGGAAACACGGGCTCTGAGGCTATACCGTGGACTTTACACATATGAGATCCACTTGGGTCTTACATATGGAACCCAGCCTTCTACCGGTTCTCGAGGATTCAGCGAGTGAAGGCCTGGCGCCGGACGCTCCGCCACGTCTGGCTGCCGAGGGGACGGAGGAGCTCAACAGGGTCTACTATATGGACTCTCTGGAGTGGTCTTGCAAGCCGACCCGAAGCCGGGCCCCCTCAGTGCTTCTACCCGTTTGAGGTGAGAACACAGGAGGATACCGGCTCCACACGAAGGCTATAGAATCTACCGAACGTGTTAGGGGTCGCCCAGCCCGCAGCCCTACAGATATCTGCCAGCGAGGCGCCACGAGCCAGCGCCCAGGAGGATGCAACACT
>NW_015650091.1:633009-641196 GCF_001515625.1 Sinocyclocheilus rhinocerous | reverse complement strand
TACCCGTTCTACTTGGAACAGGAACGTTGCGGAAGCCCCATCCTTCCCGAAGGAGGTTTCGGAAGCACTTACACATATGACATCCGTTTAGGTGCATATGGAAGATTATAGGTGATTGTAACCCTCATGGAAATGGCAGAAGTCTGCATGGGAAACACGGGCTCTGAGGCTATACCGTGGACTTTACACATATGGGAACCACTTAGGCCTGTACATATGGAACCCAGCCCTCTACCGGTTCTCATGGATTCAGAGAGTGAGGGCCTGGCGCCGGACGTTATGCCACGTCTCCTCAGAGGAATCTGCCAGGGAGGGGCTGTCGCGAGGAGCATTAGTTCCGGGAACCAGGTCCGGGTAGGCCAATAGTGTGCCACCAACCGGACCTGCTCCTCGTCCTCCCTGACCTTGCACAGCAATTGTGCCAGAAGGCTCACTGGGGAAAACGCATACTTGCGAAGGCCCCGCGGCCAGCTGTGTGCCAGTGCGTCCGTGCCTAGTGTTCCCTCGGTCAGGGAGTAGAACAACTGGCAGTGAGAGGTTTCTGGAGAGGCAAACAGGTCTACCTGAGCAACTCCGAAACGTCTCCAAAACATCTGGACCGTCTGGGGATGGAGTCTCCATTCTCCTGGTAGCGTAGCTCGTGACAGCTCGTTGGCCGTACGGTTGAGCAGACCCGGAATGTGAATGGCACAAAGTGACTTCAGAACCTTCTGACTCCAAAGGAGGAGGTGGTGGGCGAGTTGCGACATGCGACTGGAGCGCAGACCACCTTGTCGGTTGATGTACGCAATGGTCGCAGTGTTGTCCGTTCGGACCAGCACGTGCTTGCCTCGTAAGCGCCCTTTGAGACGGTTCAAGGCAAGGCGCACTGCTAACAACTCTAGGCAATTGATATGCCAGTGCAGTTGGGGGCCCGTCCATACCCCCAACACTGCGTGCTCGTTGTACGTGGCCCCCCAGCCGGTGGGGAAGGCATCCGTGTAAACCACAGCATGCCTGGAGACCTGTTCTAGGGGCACTCCTGCCCGGAGTACTGTCCTGCCCTTGAACGAATTCAAGCAGTTCAGCACCGACTGCGCACGTTTCTCTGTGAGGCATGCTGTCTGTTCGACCGAATCCAACTCCATATCAAGAAAAGAGATCCTCTGCGTCGGGGAGAGTTTGATCTTTTCCCAGTTGACCTGAAGGTCCAACCGGCTGAGGTGCGAAAGCACCAAGTCCCTCTGTTCACACAACTGATGCTGAGACTGAGCTAGTATGAGCCAGTCGTTGAGGTAGTTGGGAATGCAAACGCCCTGTTCTCTCAGGGGAACAAGGGCTGCCTCCGCAACTTACGTGAAGACACGGGGCGACAGGGACAGCCCGGAGGGCAGGACCTCGTACTGATCTGCTCGTCCTTCGAACGCGAACCGCAGAAATGGTCTGTGGCGAGGAAGGATCGACACATGAAAGTACGCATCCTTCAGGTCGATTGCTGCAAACCAATCTCGGGGACGGATGCACCAGAAGATGCGCTTCTGCGTCAACATCTTGAACGGTAACTGGTGAAGGGCTCGGTTTAAGACACGCAGATCCAAGATTGGTCCTAACCCACCGCTTTCTCAGGTACAATGAAGTAAGGGCTGTAAAACCCTGTATTCATATCGGCTGGAGGGACCGGCTCTATCACATCCTTCGCCAGTAGGACTGCGATCTCCGCACGCAAGACAGGAGCATCGGCCGCCTTCACTGTCGTGAAGCGGATGCCACTGAACTTGGGGGGATGCCGGGCGAACTGAATCGCATAGCCGAGGCTGATGGTCCGCAGAAGCCAATGAGACGGGTTGGGTAGCGCTAGTCAGGCACCCAGATACCGTGCAAGCCGGACCAGCGGAACCACCGCCGTACCCGCAGTGGGACATCAAGGTGGAAAGCAGGGACCCAACTCGGGCGGCTTGTGAGCAGACCGAAGAGGGGTCTGAGTGTACGCTGCAACGCCTACCTGGTTCCACAGTTTGGCAGAGGGTGCGTGAGTAGGGCCTTTGTTGACGCTCTTGAACCGCCCGCTGCTGCCGGCTGGCGATGGAGGAGGATGAGTGTGGTCCGGTGCTGGTCAGTCTGCGACTCTCCATGCCCTCCTGGGACCCAGGGACAGAGAAAACCGCTCTCTCGTCGAGATTTTCCAGATTCTCCACCCGGCCCTCCTCCGGGGGAGGGAGAGGTGCCTTCACCATCCCCCAAAGAGCAGCTTCCTCCCTCTCTGGGTCACCCGTCCCGGGGCCTCTTGCTCTTTCGCTCACCGGCAGGTTTGACGGGGACCTGGACGGGTGGGGCGGCCTGCCTACGCCCAGCTTCACGGCGCCGCTTGCTTGAGGCTGCTGCGGATGCGGTGTGGGAGCAGGGGCGGACGCAGGGGGCCGCCCTCGGCGACGAGCAGGCTGGGGTGCTGCGGCCGGCGGGCGGGTCGAGGCAGCAGCTGCCCGCCGGGGCAGGGTGTGACGACCCGCCTCAGTCTGCATCTGTGCAGCCGAGAGCTGCTGAGCCAAGCTCTCAACCGCGTCGCCGAAGAGGCCGGTCTGGAACACAGGGGCATTAAGGAACCGAACTTTGTCAGCGTCCCTCATATCAACCAGACACAGCCAGAGATGGCGCTCCTGGACCACAAGTGTGGACATCGCACGATCCAGAGAACTCACAGTGACCTTGGGTTTGCCCCCACTGTAACCCTCAGGTTACCCTGACTATTCACCGAAGTAGCCCTCCTCTGCAGAACAGGAGAGTGACTAAATCGGGGCATAGGTAAGGGGAATCCACCTCTTTTGATGTATTGGAGTCTCAGCCGCAATGCCGCGATGGTCATACCGCCACGATGACGGCATGACTCATCCACGAAGGCTGCCTCAGCGTGTTCAAGGCCCAAACACGTGAGTCAATGGGAATGACCATCACCCGGCGCCAGGTAACGACCGCATCCAGAAACGCACGGGTGAAATGGCATCTTTAAAAAGACGATCCGTCGTCTTTACAAAGACGCACCCGCTTATTGTACTCTTTTAGAGAAGTAGGCTCTTTTAGGGAAATGCTCTTTTACGTGTTGAGACGCACAGGGGAAACGGCCGTTTGCAGCACGACAGGGGGTAGTGCAGCCTGAAGTGCGCAACCCACTCGACACAGGAACGACCACCGCTGAAGCGCCGTCCGCCAACACAAAAAGCTCCCGAGAGCGCGCTAGACTCGTCACACAGGAAGCAGTTTGGTAGGAGCAGAACGATGTTGTTGCTCGGCTCCGAAGCGAAAAGCTGGTATGCGTTGCACCGGCTGCCTTTTTATGCTCACACTGTGATCAGCGGCAGCTGGATGCAATCATCGCATGCCAATGTGCATTCGCTCGTTTAGTTTACACTCGAAGTGGATTGGTCTCTCTAAGCGAGATCCCAATTCGTCGGTCACCGACGTGACTCGGAGTGACCGACTGAAAGGGAACTAATTATCAGTCAACTAGCTGATGACACTGTATTATTTTTAAAAGACTCCTCCCTAGTCTCAGTAGCTTTAAATACCCTTCAAGCATTTTCCAAAGCGTCTGGTCTAAATCTTTATATAGATAAATGTGAATTACTTCCCATTAAAAATAGTTGCTTCTTCAATTTGCGGTGTAGCTGTTAAATGCACAGTAACAAACCTTGGCATACATATAACTGTTTAGCATGAGAATCCAACTCTTTAACAGTATAAATAACTCAGAATGCATGAAACAGCATTAGTCCTCCCCTTTAAAGAATCCTGAAAAAATATATATATTATGGTTTCAACAAAAATATTAAGCAGATCAACGGTTTTCAACACTGATAATAATAAGAAATCTATCTATCTATCTATCTATCTATCTATCGATCTATCTATCTGTGTCGTGTTGATGATGATGGGGGATTTTTTTAGTAGTAGGGCTAGTATTATTTACAACAGTAACAACTGATACAAGGTCCAAATGTTTGGTTTACTATTATGATGATGTATTTACTTTCCAGTCATAATGTTTTTTGCCCCGTCACATTTTAATCCAAAACAAACAAGTTTTAATTAATGCAGCAGTTTTACCATCAGGTCACAGGAGCCGCCACTGTAACATATCACATGTCATAACATGCCAAAGCACAGTGTGCAAAAGCAATCCATCATAATGAACAGTGGCCTTGAGTAGAGTATAGAGCTTAACCAGAAATCCATTCAGAAGCATTCTGCATATGTTTAGAGGAAATCCTAGCCATGCCTACGGACTGATTTAATTACAGAAGCTTTCTGGGTTGGAAATCCTACAGTGCAGGCTAATCCTCAGAGCATAACATAATTTTACATTCTTATTAAAGAGATTAATGAGATTTTTATGATCCTCTACTGAGGCACTCTACATTTACTATTTACACAAATTAGATATGTTTTCTATCACGTCTTACAAGAGGTTATTTACGTTTTGAATACTAAAGACTTAGCTTTTTTTATTATTATTATTATTATTATAAGTTTTTGGTAAGAATTTAAAGGAGTAGTTCACCAAAAAATTCAAATCCTGTCATCTTTTATTCACCCACATGTTGTTCCAATCCTATATGATTTAATTTCTTCAATGGAACACAAAGAGAGATCGTACTGGTTGCTGTTTTCTGTGAAGCCTAATTAGTCCCCATGGGCAATGAAGCTTTCAAGTTTCAATTTTTTTTTTAATATAAAGTTTTAGTACTTTTTTTGCTTGTTTTTGTCACACTTCTCAAGTTTCGTCTCTGTGTGAAGACTCTGCAGGCAGTGGTGTAGCGCAAATTCATGAATGAATGTCCCGAAGTGAAGTAAACTTCAACAGATTTTCTGTGCTCAGGGAGAAGGGAGCAATGAACACTGTGTAGGGACCATGTCAATCGGAACACAGTTTATGCATGGAGCTCTCTTCTAACGAGTTGGTTATCTGAATCAGGTGTGCTAAACAAGAGAGACATGCAAAATATGCAGAGCGGGGGGTCGCGAGGACTGGAACTGAGAACCACTGCGACTAGAGCAGGGTGTTTCAAACCTGTCCTGAAGGCCCCCCAGCCGTGCACATTTTGTATGTCTCTCTCATCTAACACACCTGATTCAACTCATCGACTGCAAGACCTGAATTGGGTGTGTCTGATAAGGGAGACATGCAAAATGTGTAGTGCTGGGGGTCCTCCAGAACAGGTTTGAAAACCCCTGCACTGTGAACATCACACTAAATGAATAGTGTCCACAGTACTTCCACTGCGCTCTGCTTTTGCTCGCTCATTTTCGTTCACTCAGTTCATTCAGTGGACTAACGTTAACTAAATTTGTGGAGTAATGTGGGGAATAGTGACTGAGGGTATTGGGCGATTTCAGCCAACCGGTTAAGCTTTATAGCCAAATCAATCCGATTCAGTTCTCCAAACAATCCAAAAACTGGCTATCATATGACTTTAGAACGGTGTTATTTTAGTATTTTATAGTGCTTATTTAAATATTGTCATGGAAATTCCCAATACTAATCTGACTTCACCACTGACAATTTGAATAACCTCCAGTTATTCATATAATACAATACTACAGTACAGTAACTTCGAGGTAATTCCCGTCCCAAATATAAAACAATATAATACTACAGTATCTCGAGGTAATTCCCTTGTTGAATACTTCTAATACAATTCCAATACTTCGAGGTAATTCCCCTCCTGAAGTATTTTCATGGCATCCCGTCAAGAAGCTACTATCACTACCTCAAACCACACATGCGAATCCGGTCTTTAGCATCTACAGTATACACTCTCACCGCCCTTCTCAGGTGTACGCTGGTCCAACACAGGATCATCAATACTAACTACGAGTATTACAGCGTCACCCGAGTACGGGTCTATAGTCTTCTAACACTATCACTGTCTCTGCTGTGGTCCTCTGAGCATAGAATCTTTAGTACTCCTATTCACGGTCGGGAGCCCACTGGTCACAACAACAAAGAGAGACTCCTGAACAGAAAGATACATGTACATTTAAACCTTACAGTTGAGTAAAAATCAATATCACTCAAGTTTTCTTGATTTGTTCTGGTGATTGGTTGGTAATGATCTAGTCATATGACTGTAGGTTCTGCTGTTAAGCACTTTTTTTTGGGTAACTCTAAATTCTTGAATCACATGATGCATTCAAAAGGATAAATATTCTTGATCTGAGCATTCTTAGTCTGCACATTCTGTTTTTGTGACATTGTAAATACCTTGACTCCTTTCTGAGGCCATTATACAAAACATTTCCATCACAATATTTAGTTAGATTTTTTTTTATTTTCTATTAGATTTAATATTTAATTTGAATTCATTTTTGTTGTTTAAATATGTATCTATAGAGTTTTTATTAAGCTTAAGTTTTTAGCTTTAGTTTATTTAGTTTTAGTTATTTTAGTACTTAAAGTTGAACTAAACAAAAATGAGAAATATTTCCTTACGTTTAAAGGGATAGTTCACCCAAACAGTTGCTGGTAGCCTTTAACTTCCATAGTATGGGGGAAAAAAAATACTATGGAAGTTAATGGCTACCAGCAACTGTTACCAACATTCTACAAAATATATTCGTTTGTGTTCAACAGAAGGAAGAAATTAATACAGGTTTGGAACAACATGAGGGTGATTTAAAAAAAAAAAAAAGTCATATGGTCTGTGTTTATGATGCTTCTTTTTAGCAGATCTTTTAAATTCATCAAAAAGAGAAACTAGTAGCATCATATGGGTTTAAAACTACATGGTTGTTGGGTACATAATGACCAATCATCAGATAATCAAAGGCAGTAGTATAGATGCAACATGTTAGGCGGCTTTTTTGAACCAACATACAATAACAAAGGGGATATGCTGTACTCCGTGTACAGGAAGCGTATGTGATGAAAAGGGAAAAATTCCAGATGCTTTGGGACCAGGTGGCCATCAATTAATGTGGGTCTGGATATGACATCTATAAACCTCAACACTTGCCCAAATACATTAGAGAACCCAAGGCTGTATTTATGGCAACACTGACAAGGTAAAATTAGCATCAGGTGTGCCTCATCATGCACTGCCAGCAGCGTCCAGTTTTCATGTCCTGCGTCTTTGCCACATGCTCCTGTTATGAGCCTGGATAATGATGATTAGAGGGTTGGTAGGTCCTCTGTCACGAAGTATAATTTGTTTGTTCACCGATCAGAGAGGACTGACTTCTTACTTATGGATAAATAGTATTAGGAGCGGCCTTTTGGAAGTAAAAAAAAGAGTTTGGATTGTTACATTTAATTCACTCAAAATGTTTTCAGTTTGTGATATTTCTTGTGCTAGTTTTAAAAAAATGCTTTGTTAAAGTATTGTAAGGATAAAAAAGAAAGCATGAATGCATCGTCATTATAGTAATTACTTTTCCATCTATAGGAAAAAAATTACTTCTAATTGAGTCTGTTTGATATAATGGAGTGTCTCAAACTCTTTACAGGTAGGTTGTCACAGAGATCTAACACCGGCTCGAAGCAAACAAGGATGAAAGTAAAAACACAGAAGTTGGGTACACTGAGATGAGAAATAATGAGATTAAGGAGAGAAAGAGAGAGACTAATGGAGTGCAAATGCAAAAAGATGGCAGATGGAGATGGTCCCTCAAAGCAGATGGGATGAAAAACAAACATAGGGTAATGAAAGCCAAAAGGGATTCACAGAAGCAATTACATAATCTACAATATGTATTCTTAGAAATGTGTTTGCATTAATTATCTTTTAAATTAAGCTGTATTTATTAAACAAGTTTGAAGTAAAATTGATTACAAAAATAGTTAAAATTGTAATTACAGTTTTTCTCGATTGCTTAAACATTTCTTGAAACTATGCCTTGTATTCTCAAAACAGTAAACAAATCCATAACGTCTCACCCAATTCCCCAAACATCCTATTTTCAGGTCAAAATGAAGCTCTACACTCAAAACCATTCACTCTTGCTGAAAAACCAAACTTTTCCCTCAGACATCACAAACAAGCTTTCAAAAACACACACTACAACATAGTATTACACACTGGTGCAATAAATTATAAACAATATATCCAAAACTGGTAAGTTATGTTGCTTGCTGTTCTCCCCCTCAAAAACCTTTTCACATGAACACAAAAGACACAACCAATGTATACATTGGCACATTTTTATTCATTCATGTAC
>NW_015650091.1:632022-632226 GCF_001515625.1 Sinocyclocheilus rhinocerous | reverse complement strand
GTCCTCTTCCTCTCCCTCCTCCTTCACCACGTCCTCTTCCTCCTCTTTCATCACATCCTCTTCCTTCACCACATCCTCCTCTTCCTCTTCTCCTCGACCTATTCCTTCATTTCTCTGTGGATCCATTGTTCCAAAGCTCAGTGAACTGATTCGGGCCCTTTTATCTATTTATTGAAGGATCTGATTGATGTGTGTTCAATTTTG
>NW_015650091.1:604409-631191 GCF_001515625.1 Sinocyclocheilus rhinocerous | reverse complement strand
CACCACGTCCTCTTCCTCTCCCTCCTCCTCCTTCACCACGTCCTCTTCCT
The DNA here is from genome assembly GCF_001515625.1 of Sinocyclocheilus rhinocerous. Classification (NCBI taxonomy): domain Eukaryota; kingdom Metazoa; phylum Chordata; class Actinopteri; order Cypriniformes; family Cyprinidae; genus Sinocyclocheilus; species Sinocyclocheilus rhinocerous. Next base: position 631,141 of record NW_015650091.1, on the reverse strand, counting down.
CTCCCTCCTCCTCCTCTTCCTCCTATCCCTCCTCCTCATCCTATTCCTCTTCCTCCTATTCCTCCTCTCCCTCCTCTGCCTCCTCTCCCTCCTCTTCCTCTTCCTCTTCTACCTATTCCTTCATTTCTCTGTGGATCCATTGTTCCAAAGCTCAGTGAACTGATTCGGGCCCTTTTATCTATTTATTGAAGGATCTGATTGATGTGTGTTCAATTTTGACTCTTAGTGTTTCCACCTGGGTAATTGTTTGCTAATTGAGCTCAAGCTGTGCTGACTTGAGTGAACAGTATTGAATGCTAGTGCTTTCTAAATGACCACATGGTGTAAGCACTGAGAAATGTAGGGATTTGTGTGTAGAGTTTTGCAGTAACAGTTCACCAAATCTGACTCATGTGTTAAAGCAGGGGAATAGTGTTTATAGTTCAGCAAAATGGGTGTGCTTTTTGAAAAATGGCGTTATGGTTTTGACATTTTAGTTCAAAAGCCTGGTTATAGTGTTTATCAATCGAGAAAAACTGTAATGCTTTAATTATTAATATTATTAATTAATTAATTAATTTATTTACATCTCAAACAGAGGTCATCACCATGGTCATCAGTTTGTGCAAGTAATGCATTTTTTCCCCAATTTTGAATGGGACAATATGTGACCCTAGACCAAAAACCAGTCATAAGTAGCATGGGTATATTTGTAGCAATAGCCAAAAGTACATTGTATGGGTCAACATTATCGATTTTTCTTTTATGCCAAACATCATTAGGATATTAAGTAAAGATCCGAAGATGTTCCATTAAGATATTTTGTAAATTTTCCTACCGTAAATATATAAAAAAATATGTTATCATTAGTAATATGCATAAGGACTTCATTTGGACAACTTTAAAGACGATTTTCTCAATATTTTAATTTTTTTGCACCCTCAGTTTCCAGATTTTCAAATAGTTGTATCTCGGCCAAATATTGTCCTATCCTAACAAACAAAGAAAAATTGACCTTTATGACTGATTTTTGTGGTCCAGGGTCACTTGTGTCAGCATCTGAACCTGAGAAGAAGACAAGTAGAACATAATAGAAGGGTCTGTCCTTCTCAGCCTTAATGTTACAAATTAAAGACCAGGAAAAATGTCATATTTTCAGAACATCAAGGTTGCGAAATCAAGATTTCAGTCAATATTGAGACAGCATTTGTTCTTGTTTTAATGAATAATTCGCAAACATAATTAATTGCTAAATTCAATAACTTTTTAAGTTCAAAACAGATATGGATTGAACAGAAGATGCACAGTTTCTGTAGCTTTGGTTTAAAAAGCCATGGTACATGTTTAAATAAGCACAATTGTAAAATGCAAATACAATATGTTGTTTTTCAAAGTTGCAACAAACAAACAAAATGAATGAATGCAACGTACATTGATTGCATAGACTCAGAGCCACCAACTTTGTCTTGAAAGTCATGACTTCCAGTAACACAGGGGCTCAAGCCCAACTGAGAAACTTTTGAGAGCAAGTGCCAGAGAACAGCTCCCAAAATCAGATTTGGCCTGCAGCTCAATTGTTTAATGGACATTTTGAAATACTGCAGGTCCTGGCAGCAAATGGCTCATGATTGAAACAACAATTTTCATCCAAAGTGTTCTCCCTCACCCACAACCTGGGGTTAAGTGTCTTGCTCAAAGGTTTGATGGTGATAGCCGGATAGCCATCTCAGTGACCCCAGGTCAAAGGTCAGCCGCAGCCAAACCAGAGCCTTGACCACTTAGCTAACAACATCCATTTGGCTGGTTCTGCAGCAAGAGCATGGTAAATGACAAACAAACAAACAAACAAACAAACAATAAATAAATAAATAAATAAATAATACATCCAAGTCCATAGACACTTTAAGCAGCTAATGTTACTGCCTAATATTCCATGCAATGCTCCTCTCCGGTCATTTTCACACTTGGTACATTTGTTCAAATCCCAAAATTAGATTTTCCACCCTCATGTAGTGTTATGTTATTCTGAAGTGTCGTACATTTTCATTATAAATAAACAGATAAGTGTCAACAGAAGCGTATATGCGTACAATATAATGGGGTCCCAAAATCTGAAACCTCACAAAAATCTAAGTTTTCTTTCCTTTAAAGCTAAAAAATAAATAAATAAATGTCAAATAAAGAAAAGTTATGAAGCAAAATGTGGGCCCCTAATTAAATGTGTGACATTGTCCATGTGAACTCTTTTGTACAAAAGGTCAGATTTCCTTTGCTTCCACTGATGCACACGAAATACTTTTTGGAACATTCTCAAATCATATTTTAACTTTAAAGTTATAGGTTACTTATTATATGAAATGTTGTTCCAAAAATGTAATTCATACTTGTTTAATCCATGCACTTTAATTGTACAATATTTTCAGTGAGTTCAACCTACACTCTAAAAACTTGAACTATGATGTTTTTGTTTTTTGTTTTTTTTACATTTGGTACCATGACAAAAATTCCGTAGACCAAATATTTCTGATAAATCAAAGATAAATCAAATATTTGAGTAAGCCCATTTAAAAAAAAAACAATATTTATGAGTAATGTGAACTCGTTTGATTTGAATCCACTAAAATAGTAGTAATAATAGTAATACAATAGTAATAAAATAATAGTAATAGTAGATAACTACTGCAATAACAATGGCAAAAAACAACAACAACAAAAAAACACTAACATATCTCCTATATTAATTTTGTGTCCAACTTTTTCTTAAAGATTAAGTATTGGAAAGAGTAGTAATTGTGGTTCTTGATCAGTAATTACTTTATTTTCATTTTTAAAATGAAAAAAAAAAAGTTTATATTAAAAGTATAATTTGTTAGTCAAATACTAATTTCTTTTTGTGAAGTAAATTTTTTACAAAATTAACCGTTGGATGTATAGACATTTATTTTGTCAGTACAGTATGTCCGACTCAAACAATCACTTACCGATATTCAGAGATTTTATTAAGATAGTATATTTATTTATTATTGTGATATTTACAAAGACACTGAATTATTTTTAGAGTGTATTAGAGTCTGAATGCTGAAGCCCGTTCTCCTTCTCCCTAGTCATTCAGCTTTCTAGCGATAAATCTGACAAGAGCCGTTTGATGTTGCAGAGAAGGGATTATACTCTGCAAATCCAAGCCCACCAGTGGCGTTATTCTATTCCCTCAGTAGTTACCATGACGACCAAGCATTTTCACAAGCCCAGAGATACTCAGTGACTTGCCCAGAAGCCACTTAATTCTGGAATCGGGACAAATGGCAACGATTAGCCCGATACTGTGAAGTATGAAAAAGATACTTTCCTGTACTTGACCTCTTACGTAGCTGTGGTTTGTACAGACTCATGTTGTGGCTAGATGAGACAACAAACACTGAGCTTGAGATTGAGGTGTGGTTGGATAACCTGATTTCAGATCAACAAAAAACATTAGACTAGTGGAGCTCTGGAACTATCATTAATGGTATGGGGACATGAGCATGGTGACGCAAATGGAATTTCTGGGACTAATGCGCTAATCAGTCATGGTTCTGACATCCTGGGGGCATTTTGAATGCCTCAGGCTGTTGAGATCTTCTGTACCACGCTATAAAAATTTTTTTTGTTAAGCTACTTGCTTAGGATTTTCAAATTGGCTTGAAACCAGCGTGCTGTTACTGAATCAACTGACTGCATAGAGGCTTTTACAAAAGCAGATGCTATAGGATGTTTTGTCCTGCTAATACCTAGTTTAAATATGTGGACATGAAATGTTAGGTTTGAATTAATAAAGTCAATTACAAAATAATTAGTCATTGTTCAAAATAATCAGTCTTGCAACAAGATGAACACTTCAGCAATATTGCAGTAATTTTAATAGGCCATCACTTCCATACAAATGTTGCTTGATTGACAATGTATGAATATAATTAGTCATTTCCTCTTTTTTAATTTCTGATTACCTACAGCGGTCAAAAGTATGGAAAAAAAAGTATATATTTTTTTTTTTCAAATATGTATTTTATGCTCAACAAGACTGCATTTATTTAATAAAAAATACAGCGAAAACAATACAATTTGTAAAATATTATTGCAATTTTAAATAAATAATTTCTATTTGAATATATTCTAAAATGTAATTTATTCCTGTGATGGCAAAGCTGAATTTTCAGATCCTAAGGAAATCATTCTAATATGCTGATTTGGAGCTTAAGAAATATATTTTTAAATCATTATCAATGTTGAAAATTTTTTTGCCACATAATGTTTTGTGAAAACACTACCACAGATATTTTGCAATACACTACCATATATCACAATTAAAAAAAAAAAAAAGCACAAATAATTGATAAAAATTAATAATAACTGAGCACCGAATCAGCATATTAGTACAAACAAACACACACTGTCCAAAAGTATTAAAACGTGGACACAGTAAAAGTGAGTTTTCTGATATCATTATTTAAAATATATTTAATATTCTGGTTTACTATTAAAATCAATTAATTCATGAACAATTGGAAAAATAAATAATTGATTGTCTATGCATTCTGCATATAGCAGAAAGTTGTATCAAGACTTGTCTTTTGCCATCAGTGATTTTAGATCAGAATAAAAGTGATGATTTTGCCCTTAGAAACTCAGCACAGAAACATTGATGCATGATGGGTTAGTATAATAATGTGTTGAAAGCATTGAATGTCTGTCATCATAGTCTCCACTTTCATCCCTATAGTCCTTTTTAGGATCTCTTTCACAGCGCCCTTCTGGATTTCCTTTCATGCCTTAATTTCACGAGCTCAGCATACAAAATAAATAAAATACTCTGCATAATTTATGAAGGCCTATTCTTGACAAACTCCAAAGTTTCAAAAATGATTATTCCAGCATTGGCACCTTTCTATTTGGACTGGTGAATGCTGTCATAATAACAGACAATTTAGACTAGTGGATACTATTTCAATTACGGGGTGCCAAAATCCAGATATCCTTTCTTTTCTTTGGCACATAACATTGGTGGTGCCATTGAATGTACTTATATGTTGACTGCAGATATTAAATAATATTAGAGCTCTATACCAAGAAGTCATAAGACAGCACACTGAGACCACAACATGATCTAAGCCTTCAGTATGCAATATTTCCACACCATACCTCCATAAGTATGATGGAAGTCTGGAAAGAACACAGAGCATCCATTAAAGTCATATTATAAAATTTAAAACTGAAGTGTGTAATTTTTGGATGTTAAAATACTTTTCTTATCCCAGCTTAATATGCAAAGACGACTATAAGCAAGACTTAGGTCAATTTATTTCAGAATGTTACATAAACACTGTGGCAAAATAAACATATAGGTTTGTTTACATGATTATCCCAAAAATTGTTTTTGCTCATCTTTGTTAAAAATTGTTTTATGAACTGACATGATTTAAATATGGTAAACCCTGCGACTTATATTGCTAATATATATATATATATATATATATATATATATCTTTATGAGAAGAACATAATGAATTTAAAGCAATTCACTTTCGGTGTTCGGCCAATCACAATGCATTGGGTCAGCTGGCCAATCAGAGCAGTCTGCTCTGATTGGCCAATCACAATGCACTGGGTCAGTTGGCCAATCAGAGCAGACTGCGCTTGTCGGAAGGCGGGACTTTGTAGAAAACTAAGCGTTTGAGAGAGGCGGGGCATAGAGGACCTACAATAATGTACAGTATTTGAAAAATAATGTGTTTTTTGAACATTAAAGCATCTCAACATATTCTGTTACACCAAATACACAAAATAATGATCTTTAAAAAAGCATAATATGACCCCTTTAAAACCAATTCATTAATAAATAAGAGATCAAAAAAGTTAAATAAATATAACCCAAAACAGACCTTACAGACATTTGTTTTTTTGTAAATCAGTTTATATAAAACACTTTATATTTTAATGAACTTCACAAATGTGATTGTTATGCTCCTGATTAAAAAGAATGAACAACAGATTTAATTTATGTCAGTGGTAATCAAGTCTAAAATCAAATTCAGAAATATACCCACAAGCTAGTAACAAAAAGATAATTTTAATAATATTAACATAGACCTTAAAACATGAAACGTTAAGAAGCCTTAAGGGGGATATTGAACCCAAAAAACAAAACTATCTTAGAGAAAATGATATCATTCCCCTTTCAGATCTATGTGATATTTCAACGGCAGGCCTCTGGAGAGTCAAATGCTCAGCTGCCGGGGAGCAAGCAAGTCTAATTACACTGATGGAAAAATAGAGACACTGACTTTTGTTGAAAAGAATAGAGAACAATCACTACCCAGAAAATGTTACAGCGTGACTAAAAAGACAAGCAGAACAGGCATTCCTGTCAGGGCATGATTGAGATGTTTGTTCTTCTCGCCTGTACACCAATCAATGATGAATATGACATTCTGGAGAACAGGGTGCACTTTCAAGCATTATACTTGGGCGTCCATCAAAAGTGACGGAGCAACATCCCTCACAATGAAACTTGTGTATCAGTGATGTTTTATGAATATTGAGTAGAGAGTGCTTTCAGAGCTCAGGAAATACTCATTTTATAGAGAGTATTTTTAGTCTATAAATGTAAAAGGGGGAGGAAGCCTCTAATTACTCCTTTTGCTCATTAGAAACTGTGTGCTGGTCTATTGTATGTGTCAAATTGTTAATGCAAACACTGTATTGTTTCACCTATTATGAATGCCAAATTGTGTACAAGTTGAATAAATAGCAGTCTTGTGAGCTCTGTGGTCACTGTGTCCTTGTTTTTGTTTAATTGGAAAATGTAATTTGTGTGAAAATGTTGCTTGGTGGTCTCAGATTAAAGATCAGATCATACAGTATGTGTGATTGTGTGTATGTGAATGCGACATGACTTTTTAATAATGATAGTGAGTTTGAATAGTTAATAATGTAGGCCTACTTTTACTTGATTACATTTCCAAAGAAATATTGAACATTTGTTTCACTTTAATGAAAAATAAATTAAAATAATATAAAGATTTTATATTTATACTGAATAAAGACATATCTATACAGCAAATGTGCGTTTTCTAACTGGGGTCTTCAAGGGAGTGCTAGGGGGTCCATAGAAGAGTTTAGAAAAAAGAAAAAAAAAACGTGTAAAAAAGTCCCAAAAAGAGGAATAAGTAATAAATAACAGTAAAAAAAAGTAATAAATTATAAAATTAAACTAAATGATAAAATTATAATATAAATAATACAAAATAAATAGCTTAAAAAATACATTTAATAGTATAGTGCTATATGGATTAGGGGAAAAAAACATAGTAACAGAATGTAATAGAAGCTAAATATTTTCCAAATAATATTTTACACATTTATAATATACATTTTTCACAGTATAAATTGTGTCTTTATGCATACAAATATATAGCTGCCTTCTAAATTTTAGGATGGGGGTCCCTCACACAAGGATGATCATATTTGGAGACACATGGCATCAAAAAGGTTAAAAACCCGTTCTAGATAGTTGCATATTCAGGAAAATAAAATTGTGATTGCATAATATATATATAAACCAAATCATCATATTTGAATGATTTCTGAATAACAAAATTTCAGCTGTCATCACAGGAATATGTTAAAATATTTTCAAATACGAAAAAAAAGTTACTTTAAATTGTAATAATATTTCACAATATTGTCATTTTTACTGTATTTTTGATCAACTAAATTATGCATAATTCAGCATATTTCTTTCATATATAAAATAATAATGATTTAATCGTATTCACGAGTTATGCAGTTATGCAAATATTGGATGATGCTGATAGATAAAAAAGTAAAAAAAACACTTGTCAAAAACATTTCAAATGACGCAACACCTGTTGCTTCAGTCCAAAATGCAGCGAGAATTAAATTTGTCACCTTCCTCGTAAATAACCAATCATTATCAAAACTAACCTTTCAAGTCAATTATCTTTTAGTATTGCTTTAGTAGCATAACATGTGAATGAAACATGCTCTCAAAGCTAATGAAACTCAATGACTGGTCCACATTTTACCCTAGTGCGTGGAGGATGGAATTTATCTGCACACAGGTAAGTAGATGGAAGTTATATAGAATGGGTCTCTCCATTCATGTACAAATCTTTATATTGAGCTGTGGTGCGAGATTTGTGCCGCTGATTTATTATATTGACAGTTGTTGTGTTGGCGAACGGAGACATTATAGCGCGTCATTAATTAGCAAGACATCAAGGGATCATTTCTGCAATGGAGTGTAATTATTTGCAATATAAAAACCAAACATGATACAGTATTAAATGTATGGGTTTAAAGTATGACAAATTATTTTAATATGTTTGATAAAAGAATGCAAGTTGTAATTGATGGTGTTTTAGCAAATTACCAGTACATTTTCTGTTAAGTTTACTGCCATTTCCTTCAATCTTAAAACACAACACAATGCAATGAATAATTCAAAATTCAAAACATAAAAATAGTAAAACGTGAAAAATTACTAAGGAAAATTTCTTCATATTAACAGTACATTGGGCCCTATTTTTACAGATTTTTTTTTTTTCAAACTGGTTTTCCATACACTCTATAAGTTATTTATTGGCTAAACAGTCCCACCTCTAACTCACACCATTGGTTGAGCTTACGAATACTTATAATTGCCTTTGCACAGTAACGTGGGATAGGAGAAATATTTTAATGCCATGAATTATTTATTATTAATACTATTATAAGGTCAAGGTATTTGTGTGTGTGTGCCATCACAACTGTGATATCTGGAAGAATAAGCAATTTACTATTTAAAAATTAGTTATTTTTACACAAATATTACTAGTACTCACAAATGATACTGAGAAAAATGGGTTAAATGTTTTTAGCAATTATTTATGAAATATTCAGCCTTGTCCACTGACCAGTTCGTAAGATGTGAGGTGCAAATAAACATACGCAAGTTCATAGGACGTAATGAGTTTACATGAAAGCTTTTATAAAAGTTTATAAACTGATTATTTGGGTGCATGTAAACATAGCTAGTGACTAATATCTAAATATAAGGCCTATATCGCACTGCATGCAAAAGCAGCGCATATTTTCTCTACACCAGTGAGAACAGCTTAGAGCATTCACTACAAAGTTGTCTCTTTTGTTTTCTATGTACAGTAGAGCAGTGTTACTGTACATAGCAAAACTACAGTGAACATAACTACTGTTATAGTGATACCGCAGCTTTGTGTATGCACTTCTGAAATGAGCAGAATACTTCTTAGCTAAAAAGATCCAGTAGGTGCGTTGACAGAAGCACTAAATGCAATCTCCCACAAAACAAAGTTAAGCCTAAAGAGCCTCACAGCACCTGATATTATTGAGATCATGATGCATAGATCAATAAATGTCTCTCTCTCCAATCATCTCTATGATTAAGCTGTGCTTCAATTACAAGCCCACCGCACAAGGTTCTGATGGTGATGATGACTGCTACCCATTTGCAGCAAATGACCGTAATTTGAGTCACAAATCACTCTACCTGCGTAAGGCCTTCCTACAATGAACAGCAATTGCTCAGATAATACATTAATTTATTTGAATATGCCCCTCCTCTCCATTTACCACACGTCAGGGTGTATTTGTGTGCTCACTTTGTGTGTGTGTGTGTGTGTTTGTGGTTTTTATATGGACATCATTGTGATTAATAGTTTTCTGAGGAAAAAAAAATAGCTAAACAGTCTCTATGGGCTGTTTTTTTAACTTTCGCCGTGCAGCTGAGTTTTTCTCAATAGCGTAATTTTGCAATTATTACTTTCGTTATTAAATTACAACATTTGAATCTCCAAACATGCATTATATGGAAATATTGAGATGTGAAATATTGAGATTTGTGGCTAACCAGCTATACTTTGAAGCCTTCCAGCCGTTGCAACATGTTCATCACATGACAATGCGGATGTCCATTTCTTTCTCGAATCTAACTCTTCATCTGGTCTCCCAACCAAGACTGGTTATATGCTGTTTAAACCAGCTGCATCTACACAAGCCACTGTCTGTGGTCGTGTAATCTCCAACTTTCCTTGCCGTCTACGGTTCATAGCCATAATTCAAGAATGACCGTAATGTTTTGAGCACCACTATGAAAGCACTGACTGTTGACTGGGCTTCTCATGCAGTTAATTGAAAAAATCTGGTGTTGTGGTATACAGTAAGACTTGCATGATGCTACAAAAATGTATTAAAACCGCTCTTGGCTTTATATCACAGTGCATTTATCATAGTTTATTCAGTGACATTACCGGGAATGGACCAATCCAAATGAACTGGTCATTTTAGAGACAATAATCAAGGTCAAAAGCTTGGGGTTGCCATGGACAAACTGTAGTGTTCCCTGCTGAAAACAAGACCCGGTGTTTGAAATCAAGTACATTTATCTAATTAAAATCTACTGTAGGTAGAAACAAATATTACTTGATCCTTTTGTGTTCCAATTCAATGGTAAGCAATTTATTTTGCAAAACCTTTTGAGGTCAAGGATCACACCTGACTGACTGGAGTATGCACCAACTAGTCCATTGCAGCTCAATGAAAATATTTTTTTTAGAAGAGGATTATAAGGTTTTGCAAAATACCACTTCTGTTCTCATTACACTCTTTGAAAAATGTTCAGGCCTTGTCTATTACGTCTTATAATTTGGCCGTCACGCAATAGTCGGTGTGAAGCCACCAGTTTGACAGTTATGCCGAAAGGAGAAGAAGCTGAAAGGAGAGATGTCCTTCTCGAGAGCAGAAAATGCACGTATTTAAACAGTTTCCCAGGTGCTATTAATTCTGATGACGGTGTCTTGGGGTATAGGTTCACTTCCACTGCATTTGACACAAGTGAAGTCTTGACAAGAGCAAATGTATTCCGAAATCTTGTCTCGCTACACATGGTCATTATGTAAATGTGGTCTTAATAGGCCTCCATGACTTTGATCAGTTTAGGTTTAGACTGGGGCTAGTTGTCACACTTTTTTAGTAAAATTATTGTTATTAAGTATTTTTGAAAAGTAAAATTTTTTGTGGGTCAGTAAGTAGGTTCTTACTGTATTTTTTATTAAAAAAATTCAGACTTGATGAGCGTAAAAGACTTCTTTTCAAAAACATAAATAAAACCTTACCGACCCCAAAGCTTTGAAGTGTATATGGGGCAATTTGTCACAGTGAAACCTGCCATTATTACATTCTGAGACACAAGTTTGAAACACACACACACACACACACACACACATATATGTTGGTATTGGTGGTTTACGGGGACTCGTCATAGGCATAATGGTTTTTATACTATACAAACTGTATTTTCTATCGCCCTACACCAACCCTACACCTAAACCTACCCCTCACAGATTTGTGCATTTATACAAATTTGTGTCCTCATAAACCACCCAAACCAGTGCACGCACACACACACACACACACACACAGACACACACACACACACACACACACACACACACACATTGTAATCAATGAATTACTTCGCAACAAATGTGACATCTTGCAATGAACTGACATTTAATAAATGAATAAATGCTAAAAACCTGAGATGTTAAAAAAGAAAACTGAATTGTTTTTGGCAGTCCTACAAGAAGAAATGCTTTTGAATGTTAACATTGCAATGCACCTTTTTAACAGGAAGTGATCTCCCAAATGATCTTTGTGTGCTCAATAGGCTGCATTCATGAAACAGGATCAGAAAAAATTTCTTATGTGAATTGTCACATTCAATAATTCACAGCAATGGTTCACACACAAATTCATTCTGCTGGTTTCATAAATGAAGCTCTTTGTATGTGGCAAGTTGAGCACATTCAGTGGACCGTAGAACAGAGAAGATCTGCTACAAGGTCTTTAGGTGAACCCTGTCTGTTTTGTGAACAAACTTTTGTGAAGCATTCAGTGACTTTTACAAGCACACCTTTAATTGCTCGCATTTTCTTTTCTTTACAGCTTTGTGTCTCTTGACTCTTAAGTTTTGTTTGCCAAGTTTTATAATGTGATTGTACATATTATAGTGTTTTTACAGATAACATGTTTTTATCAACACTCTGGCGCTAATTTGGTACCTGCCTGTAAAATAGCTTGTGTAACATCTTGTCACTTTTTTTTTTTTTTTGGAAAATTGTTGATTAATGGTCCTTGTGCCAGTGGCTCATTGAAATTACTTTAAAAAGGTTGACTGACTGAATGCAGTGGCAGTTTGTTTTATGCAAACATGTTTTTCTTTTGTGAAAACACAGGTGTCAAGCATCTTTTTGAAGCTGAAACTTCAAAATGTGCACTGCTTCCTTGAATGGCAGCTATGTCTATTCAGAACAAACTCCCCAAGGACAAGCATGAGTGGGAGGAAGGGACTAGTTATTATGATTGCTTGTTCCTGCCTCGAGAGGCCAGAGTCCATTAAGACTAATTGCATTAGACTCATAATGAAAGGCCCACACCTCAGAGACATAATTGATTCACATCAAATCGTGCTCCTTATTATTGTAATTTTAATAGTTTTTATCTGGAGTCTGAAAACATTCATCTGTCTTTTACAGAGTCATGTCAGTAATACATTTAGACCTAACCTTACAGCTCACCCCATTCATTATAATTACCTCTGTTAGTCTGCTCTGTGTTTAATTGAATGATGCACCTTTTATGGATTTCGCATTTTGTAAAATGTAAAGCCTGTAATAAAAATTATTCATGCTCAGTGCCAAATATGCTATCACCACAGGGTATTACCTTCTAAAATAGATAGGAAATGTTCACCTGCTGTGATCTAAATCAACAGACGGGCTTTGAAAATGCATCTAACCTTGGACAAGGTATCTGTATAACATTTAAAGGGGTCATATCATAAGAAATCAAAAGTTTTTTTTTGATCTTTTAAGATAGAAGATCTTTATGTACTATAAAACATTTTTTTAAAGTTTGAAATGACCCCTTTAAATATTCCTTCTAAACAAAAGACAAAAACAGAGAATATAAACTTCAAAAATTAAATAATTATTTATTAAATTAGAAACAAAATTGTCTATAAAGGGGTTTTGATAGTATCCAATACAATATGACATGATAAGCTGTATTAATAAATATGGACAGCTATGTAGTCTACTGATTTTTTATTTTTATTTGTTTAAGAAATTAATACTTTTATTTAGCAAGGATGCATTAAAATGATCAAAAGTGACAGTTAGGCATTTAAGTTTTGTGTTTCACATAAATGCTGTTCTTTTGAAACTCAAAGTATCTTAAAGTATCATGGTTTCCACACAAATATTAAGCAGCACAGCTGTTTTCAGCATTGATAATGATAAGATATGTTTCTTGAGCAGCAAATCAACATATTAGAATGATTTCTGAAAGATCATGTGACACTGAAGACTGAAGTAATGCCTTCTTAAAAGCCAGCTTTGCCATTATAAATTACATTAAAATATATTAAAACAGAAAAGTTATTTTAAATCAACATTTGACAGTTCTACTTCTGATCAAATATATGCAGCCTTGGTGAGCATAAGAGACTTATTTCAAAAACATTAAACTGGTAGTGTAGCCTTTTCCAAACGTCGCCTCACCGACTGGCTGTTGAGTTTATAAATATGGATGATTCAACACTATGAATGTCAAAGAGATCCTTCAGTCTCATTCTCCTTGCTATCAAATGTCCAGCTTGGATCATTCACAATCTCTTCACTTCCCCTTTTCGATAATGTTTAAATGTTGAGGTCTTTGTGCTCTCACTGGTATGAAAAAGTCTGACGGCAAAATTCCTCACCATCAATGCAAATCTGTAGAGTGATGAATTATTGCTTTAGCCTTCAAAGTGTGTTGAACTCAGTGTGCTTAATGGCTGTGTGGCTGTTCTTTTGCCTCTTATTATGTAACCAGATATTTGTTTCATTTTATAATTTATGTCCACAATTACAGCTGTTTGTTATTCTTGGCTGTGTATTATGATTTCATGTTGACCCGTTGAAATTTCAGCATGGCTAAGGAGATAGTCCCTTAAGAATGAATGCAGACTTGCTGATTCTATAAAACCACCTCAAATGCATGTAAAACAAAATTAACTTTGTTTAGTTAGTCAGTCAGATCTTCCACAATAAACTGCAATGTGGACAAGACCTTTTGTTGTTTAAGATCTGGTTATTGCTCAGGCTAAGTGTGAGCTAGCACAGAAACTACAGATGGAAGTGTCACAGGGCATTGAGGTGACTTTGAACTGAGGTGATGTGCATGAAGGCTAGTTGAAGACAGGCTGGATGAGTTATGTATCTCTAGGTTTAGTGGGTCAGAGTGGGTTCACTGTTATTAGCATTCTGAGTAAGCGCAGTATCGAGACGTACGTGACGGTAGACACAGTGCTTTAATTTATTTTTAGCGGGATTCATGAGCGCACAGAGTATGCAAACAATTACATCTACATGGATTTCAATTTAAGATATGCGCTCATGTACATAAACGATACAACGTGCGCCGAAGTGGAGATTTTACATAGGCATAGACTATTCGCTCCAAGCAACCCATCCACCCACCCCCACACACACTTACAGTGAATGGGCTTCCCAACTGAGCAAGAACAGATGACAGAATCTGAATAATGAGCTCTCAACATGAGCAAATTACAGTTCAAAATTAACTCTGAGTACCCACAAAATCAGTCCCTCTTAGTTGAGACAGATACCAGAACTAATGTCCATGTTGGTGTGTGAGCAGCGATATCATCTCTCAGAATGAGCTCCCCAGGCTTAGCTAAGCACTCTTTATATGGTGCTCTCTGAAGACATGGGCCATTAACACCGATTTTAGATTGGTTTTGCAACTCTTCAAAATGGTAAAATGTAGGGTTTGGGACAAACTGTTCTGCCTCAGAGTAAAAATAAATAAATAATTAACTGCAACTTTAAAGCACATTTTCACAACTGCAACTTTATTTCTTGCAATGGCTATTTATTTGTTTGTTTCTCATAATTGCAGCTTAAAATTTTACAATATGACTTTATATTTTATTCTAAACTTTCTCACAATTACCTTTATTTACTACTTTTATTTATATAATTGCTTTTTATGTATTATTGCACAAAATAGCAACTTAACAACTCACAATATTTATCACAATTGTAGCTCACAACATGGCTTTATATATCTTGTCGTTTATATCTTATTTAAAATTCTAAATTACCTTTAATTATATAGCTAATTTATTTACAGCCTGTTTCTGCCTCAGAGTAAAAAAAAATATATTAACTCCCACAATAACTGCAACACAGTATATTTTTACAACTGCAACTTTATTTCTTGTAGTGGCAGCTTTGTATTGCATTTGCTATTTATTTCCCACAATTGCAACTTAATATTTCACAGTATAACTTTGTCTTATTTAAACTTTCTCACAATTAGCTTCTTTATTTATACATTTCAAACAGAGTAAAATAATAAAATAAGATCAAATAAAATAAATAAAAATAAGTGTGAATTTACAGTAACATTTTTACCACTGCAACTTTATTTCTTGTAATTGCTATTTATTTATCTCGGCTTTATTTTATTTATTGCAGCTTAATATCTCACAATATGATAATCTTATTTTAAACTCTTACAATGGCCTTCTTTATTTTTTAATCTGACGTGAAACTGGACTTCCATAACATAACGTGCTGGAGATTTACTACTAATCACAGGAGCGGCTTTACTGACGAGATGCGCATGAAAATCGCATTCGATTTTTTTGCACAGCCCTACCTCCATTAACAGCACTTGACAGACATATGGCATCTGTCCTCGTGCGTCATCTTGAGCTGCCCTCTCGGTGCCTGATTAAAACTCTGATTTACATTTGAGGTTCACAGCATGAAAAAAATCCTCTGAAGCCTTATATTGAGCCAAAGTGTTATAATTGTAGCGCCAGAGTTTTATGGACAATTTAGTGATAAAGTGTAGTGTTGCTACTTGGCTAATGCCTTCCTATCATGTGTTCCATTAGACAAGATTGAAAGCAGCAAGAATTTTAATAGACAGGCATGGCGGAGTGATGGGAGAATGTTGCGTTGACATCGCAGTAACCCTGGCACACAAGCAAGTAATCCGGTAATGTTTTTCAAATTCACAAAAAGATTCTGCAGCTTTGCTTCCCTGTCAGCCTGTGAACGAATCAAAAAAGCAATCGGGATTATCATGAATCTTTATAAAATGCCTTTCCTGTCAAGTAAGTACTGCTTGTGGCTTGTGTAGACAATACATGAAGGAAGTAAGAAGAGAGTCTTACTTGAAAATTTACTCACTTTCATGTGGTTTTTAAACCAGCTTCATTTATTTTGAGGAGCATTCAGGAAGAAAAACAAAAATTATCTAGCACACATGTTATATGGACCACTTTTGAGATTTATTATAATTTTTTTTATTAACTTTTCAGCAAGACAGTTGTCAATAAAACATTGCTTTATTTTTCTGTTACAGAGAAACATCAGTACAAAATAGAGTATTTAATTTTTTTTTTTAATAAACCAAAAGCCCTCCCATATGTACATGTCAGAGCATATAGTCATTGTCAGACTGTCAAGTTATAATATTTAGACTCCTCTGAGAAAAATGGTTTTATTCTGTTAGTACTCTTGAAAAGGTTTTTAATCAAGTCCAGTTTTAGTTTCAGAACTTTTAGGAAAAGGGGACTTCAATATCTTATTTATATTTAAATGAAATATCTTTAGTTTCTGTTCTACATTTTAAAAACTGAGGTATAGTTTTCACCATGAAAATAGCCAAAGAAGCTGTCATGGTGTAACGCCCCTGTGGACTGTTTATTGTGGTTTCTTCCCCTTGTGTTGGTTTAGCCCGTCTAATCATTAGTTAATCACCGTCATTGTGCTCACCTGTCTGCCACTAATTAGCCACCATTTATTAGTTCCTGTCTGTTTGAGCTTGAGGGTTGGTTATTGTAAATGTTACCCCGAGTGTGTGTTTCTGACCTACCTTGTTGTGTCTACATTAAACTTCTTTATTGGAATCCTTGTCGTCCTCGTCGTCCTGCCTGCCTCCACACATCCGGACCGTGACAGTTCCATTCTGTTATTTAATAATAATAAAAAAAATATATAATAAAAAAAAACCTAGCTACGTGTACTGTGCTAGACTAACTGACACTTGTCATGGCACTTGTATACTGTTGTTCTCTCGTTGGTCTGATTGCTTCTCTTGTTCTCATTTGTAAGTTGCTTTGGATAAAAGTGTCTGCTAAATGATTAAATGTAAATGTAAATGTAATCCTGCTCTGCCAGGGAGGGCTCCTGTTTCCCCGTTAAGCCCAGGGAGGGCTCCTGTTTCCCCGTTAAGCCCACGGAGGGCTCCTGTTTCCCCGTTAAGCCCACGGAGGGCTCCTGTTTCCCCGTTAAGCCCACGGAGGGCTCCTGTTTCCCCGTTAAGCCCACGGAGGGCTCCTGTTTCCCCGTTAAGCCCACGGAGGGCTCCTGATTCCCCGGCTCCGCCATGGCAACCCGAGCCCCCTGTTCCGCCATGGCCTCATGAGTCCCCTGATCCGCCATGGCAACCGGAGTCCCCGACTCCGCCTCGGGGCTCCTCCACCACCTGCTCCGCCGTCGTTGGACGGTCCTCCTCCTAGTCCCCCTCCGCCCCTCCCTTGGTTTCTGCCCGCTCCTCGTAAGCGCCTTCCAGAGCGAACCAGTGCCCGCTCCTCGAAAGCGCCTTGCAGAGCGCCCCCCAGTGCCCGCTTCTCGTAAGTGCCTTCCAGAGCTCGCTCCAGTGTCGGCTCCAGTCCCAAAACTCACTCCAGTCCCAGCTCCTCGAAAGCGCTTCGCTGTGCCTGCTCCTCCAGAGCACCCTCCAGTGCCAGCGCCTTGTGTCTACATTAAAAGTCTTTTATTGGAATCCTTGTCGTCCTGCCTGCCTCCACACATCCGGACCGTGACACATGGAGTTAAAGCAAACAAATAAAATAATTTACAGTGTAGAAATTATAATTGTAAAATCTTATCCCATATTGCAAAACTAAAATCATTGAAGCTTAAATTATGATTGCATGGGAAAGAGCATCCCGTTTCTTATTTGTTAAAATCATGAAGTCAAAACGACTTGAGTTAATTTTTGGTTGAACTATTCCTGTAATAGTATGAAATATATAGCAAATAGTCAATGGTGGACTTTCAATTAAAAAAAAAAAAATAGCTTTACTAACCATTTAATGCATCTTGTGATTCTGCAAAAAGCATGCCAGGAAGCATGGGTAGATTTTACGTGAATAGAGTAGATACATCAAATATCACATGACATGAGAATGTCAAAACAGGTTCACCACTCTTTCTGCTTGAATTCTCAGTCAAGACATAATTACTGAAATTGCTTACTCAAACGTGTTTATTCTTTGAACTAAAGGGCTACATTTTATTCCACTTTTTTTACACCAGCATGTTTTTCGCACCTCTGAAGTACAGTATATAAATAACTGTCTGGGAATGGTGTGTTTTGAAAGAGGATTTGAAGTACGGAGGAATGTAACTCTTAATATTTTATGCCTGTGGAATGGCATGTTCTGACCCTGTAGGCTTGAGATTTTCATTAAATAAATATCAGATTGGACATTAGTGAGTGCTATTTGTGAGGCATGCAGAGTTGTGTAGAGAGTTCCAGATTAGAATGTCCATCTTAACATTGTTAAATAGGTTAGTTAACATGAACTAACAAAGGAAATTACTTCAAAAGCATTTATTAATGTTAGTTGATATAAATCCCAACATTTACTAGTTGTGTTTATAAAAACAAACTTATTGATCATTGTTAGCTAACATTATTTATTGCATTAACATTAATGGGACCTTATTGTAATGTTTTGCCAAAACAAGGTGGACAGAAGCCACATATTTACCCAACTTTCACATATAAAAATCTGTTCTTTCAATCAGACTGGAAATAATTTTTTCATATCCTAACTTTCCCAACTTCTGTAACTCATGGTGTTCCAGCTGTCCGCTAAACTCTCATGATAATTTGTCTTACTATCATAATGCTTGTTTGGAATTCATTCCCTCATATCTTCATGAGACTGGGCTCCCAAGCTAGAAGCAAAATGAGAAATGGTTTCTTGAGATGTCTTGAATATAATCATGAAGCTTTGCCCAGTATTCTTGTATTTTAGGGTAGGGCCTTAAGGCATGAAATACATATCATTTCTCAAATCTACATTTGCCAGTATTCTGCTGATTCTTTCAATTTCTTGACATTACTCTTACATTTTGTATTGTAGCCAGTTTGTCCCTCAGTAAGTTGTGATATACTGATGCTTTGGGACTGATTTTTTTTTTTTTTGGTCAGATGGAAATCACCCATATACTGTACAGTATCAGCAATGGTTTGGCGAGAAGAAGAGGAGGTGTATGGCATTTACTTTATTCTGTGCTAGAGCAGCGTCTAGCACTGAGACATGCTTAGCTAACAGCTGTCGGGCCTGTTGCTTGGCTTGTTGATTGTGAAGCTTTCGCCTGTTTACATTCTGCTACATACTGCACTCATGAACGCCACCTCCTTTTGGTAGGTTATGTCAAAGTGTGTGGGAACTATGTAATAGGAAGGAAATGCTTTGTCCAACAGTGACTAAACTAAACTAGGGACTGTTCCTACAGAAATAATTAGTCCTTTTATTTGAGTAGAAATTTAAGGTACTGTATACAGTGTAACTAATAGGAAAGTTCTAAGGAAAGTTCAGCCAATGGGAATCTAGGGTTCAGCAAGGATGCACTTAATAGATAAAAAAACAGAAGTAGTTTTCTGAAATATAATGCCATGGTAACATAATACAAAGTATAGTGTCTGTAGTAATATGCATTTGTACAGTAGCTGTATTAGCACTAATAAGGCTATTGACTCTGTACCCACCATTCCTCTGCACAAGGCAGCTGATGGTCTAATGCCTTCTACAGGCTGTGCGATTTCAGCAATTTCATATGATAATTACAAATCACAGTGTGCGACATGGATCTAATAAACTTGGGTATGACGTGACTGAATGATGATGACGCCTATTAAATCTTAGGGCAGGCTATGATGCAAGTTAGTTTAGAAGAATAAAACTGCATCAGTGTGTGTAAGTGGTAAACAAATAGAACAAGACGAACCATGCTTTGGCAACTGTGGTTTTTATGTGTACCAAAAATTTGCAGAGGACGACAATAAATTACTTATTGGAATCCCACATACCAGTTTTCCCTTTAGCTCTTTTCACCTCCATGGCATTTATGTTTTAGTGGCATGCTGCGGTGATCAATACATCTTTTCATGTTGAATTTTTATTGGCTAGTCAGTAGACGTAGGTCGTGGCAGCAAACACACTGTGAGATGATTATCCTAAATTTCTGGCACTGCCAGAAAATTATCGCAGGCTATCTTTGGTCGTAAGACCATGACAACGGCAGTCTTTCAGCCTCTCTCACAGTATGACGTAGGATCACCGTTTAACAGCCACGACCAAAAAAATTGCCGTGATTGTTTCATGATGGTCATCTTTTGCCTGGGACAGCTCAAAGTCATACAATGTATACTGGGCATAAAGCACATTAAGAAGGCAAAACATATCACAAATTAACTCTTGAAAAGGCACATCAGCGAATTGAAAACCATTCTAGGTGTCTACCTTGTGAATCTGATGAGAGAATGCCATGAGTGTGCCAAGCTGTCATCAAAGCTAAATGTAGGTACTTTGGACAATCTAAAATCTAAAATATATTCTGGGTTGTTTAACACTTTTTTGTTTGTTTACTACATAATTCCAGATGTGTTATTTAATGGTTTGAATGTCTTCACTAATAATGTACAATGTTGAAAATAATAAAAATAAAGAAAAACCACTGAAGGAGAAGGTGTGTCCAAACTTTTGACTGGTGTATTAACAAACTTGCTATAATTACAAAGTTAATAAATGCATGATCACAGTCTGTGAAAAGTGTCAGTTAGAATGGACACTTAATGAAATTTCAGCTTTGCCTTCACAAGAATAAAATACATTTTAAATGAACAGAAACTAAATTGTAATATTTCATGATTACTGTTTTTAATGGTATTTTTGATCAAATAAATACAGCCTTGGTGGGCAAAAAGCCTTTCAAAAACATTAAAAAATACTACTGACCCCAAGCTTTTGAACTGTAAAGGATATTTTTTTTCACTTTTAGTGTACGTATTTGTCTATATTGTGTTATAAATTGTGTTTTTATATGTAAAAGTGGAGGAGTAAAATAGGTGGAGTTAGGGGCTTAAAAATCTTTATAATGAATGGATATCTATATAATTAAAGTACCCTAATATAAAACATGTCACATATAACAATTAAACCCGCCTCGTTTTCCATAATTCATGCACTCCATCAAATATCTGAAAATTGACAAGGCTTTGACAGAATTCTCAGAACTGAGGTGAAAATGTCACAGTATTGATATTTTGGTGGTCCACAATAAATGTTGCTACAGCTGTGTTTCTTTTATGAGGCTAATCTGATTTATTCACTGACCTTACTGGGCTGTGATTATACAAATGTATGCAGCAGTTCCATCATGCAAAGTGAAATATGGTTTCCTGAAATTCCTGCTGCCTCTACTTTGATTCAGTAAAACTATACAGAATTTTAAGGATGCTGAAGACAGAAAATGTTATCCAATTAGCAAGATAACTCTTATTCAGATCCTATTTCACCTCTTCACCTGTCAGCTTCTCAGATCATTTAAATTACAGCACAACAATAACTGTCTCTATTGATTTAGAGATGGCTCCAAACCCCACTGATGCACACTCTTTTTCTGTCTCTTCTAATTTTCCTTTGAAATGTCTGGTGGCATCGTGGTGAAAGGAGTCGAACAACCCAATCATAATTTATAATGAATGTAATCAAACTACCGCTAAATAATTATCAAACTACACACTCACATGCATGCACATTTACAAGCTTCCCTCTGGATGTCTGTCATATTGACCATCTGTATATTGATTAACAATCATTATCCTATATTTGCACTCATCAAGTATTCTCCAAAGCAGACGATTTTCAGTCAGACACAGTTGAACTATTTTTTTTCCTAATCAACAGATCAGCCCGTGCTTGGCAGGATTTTTTTCTTTTTTTCTTTTCTGAAATTAGATGCAAGTTGCACAGAGGGGAAAAATGTTTGAGATGCAACATCTGTGTGTTCAGTAGGGGGATGCACTATGAACGAACTGCACCTGTTGGTACAGCAACTGCCTGCATTGTTTTAGCTGAAGGAATTATACAAATAATTTAAATAATTTGTGCTAAACACAGTTTGCACAGAACAATTCCCGATCTTGTGGGTCAGTTTATGCTAGTTAGCAGAGGATGCAGCAGACTACTACAATCTGCCATATTAGACTTTTTGCGCCGAAATACTGATGTGCACAAAAGTAGCACAGGTGTTTAGTGAATTCACCCTATAATGATTAATCTGTGGAAAACTATAGAAGCCCATTTCTGACACAGGATAAAACTAAATAAATAAATAAGTAAATAAATAAATAAACAAATAAATAAAGGTAATTGTGACTTTTTATCTCACAATTATTATTTTTTCTTCTTTTTTCAGTTTTTATTTCCAATTATTCTTTTCAGAATTGCAAATTTATATGGCAATTCTGACTTTATCTCTCACAATTCAGAATTGTGAGAAAAAAAGTCTGAATTGTGAGATGAAGAAGTCAAAGTTTGTTTGTTTATTTGTTTGTTTTTTAAATCCGTTGATGGAAATTATATTCCTTTGCGACTTTTAATGTTTTGTAAAACTAAAATAATTCTGTTTTCTATTGTTTCTTTTTATCACCTGTCATTAGTTCTAGCAAATCAAGTATATTGAGACTGTCTCAGTATTGTAATTGGCATCAGCAACACTTTATCAAGCATTAATGTTCTTAATTGATTTTCTTAGGCACTTCATTACAGTTGAGCTGTCGAAAAGCACTTTTGGCATTAGATAGAATCAATTAGCCTTGTTTTCAGCAAATAAATCCATTCTGAGCTCAAAAGTACTAGAGAATACTTTAGAGGAGTTCATGCTTTCACTTGAAACTTACATGTTGCTATCCAGTGACATTTTCTTACCTCCTTGACTAGTGGTTGTTTATTTATCAGGGGTATTTTGAAGGTCTTTTAGCATTTTCCTAAAAGCTTTACTTCTGTACTTATCAAAGAAACTGTCAGAATCTGTTCCAGGTTTGCTTTTTATTTAAACTTTGGCTTTACCTTTGACCTCGGAAAAAGTGATGGCTGTTTGTTTTGTCTTAAACTGGAACTTAGACATTCCACTGGGCATTTTAAATGTACATTTCTGACCAGTATCACATTTCCCTGGTATAGAAACCAGCATACCCAAAGGAAGTACCGTTTTTATGAAAGTGCCTAAGAATTTCAAACCGAAGTTTTATTTGCTGTTGACTGGGTAAAAAAGAGAAAAAAAAGAAGTTAAAATGTTTAAGTGCATTCATAGATTGCGATCAGTGCTTATAATTTAGCACTAAACTTCACTTTTTTATAGTAGTTAATCATTTTGTGTCCTTGTGCTACAGATGACATTGCTTTTAACACACCTGGGGTCCGGTGTCTGATTTTATCAATAATTGCAACCATGTGTTTTACGTCAAATCTAAATTGCATATTACATGTGACCTGTGACTGGCATGGAATAAAATAGGTATGGACATTGCAAAATAACTGCATTTTCCCAATCATGTCGTAAAAGCTTTTACAGGTGAGCAAGACTAGTCCTGGCTGTAAAAAGTGCCAGTGGTACAATTTCTGTGTGTATTTTTGAAAGCAAATCAGAAATATTTGATGAATATTATCTACACACTTCCACATTCAGTCCATTATCATATCAAATAGCTAATAAAAAGTCATTGTGCTTCAAACAGCAACTTTGTGTTTAATGTTTTTGGTAGAAGTGATGAACGTGATTGTACCAGGCTAATTATTCCAGCACAGGAATGCAATGCATTGCAAAAATATATAATGTCATGATGTAACAGCCTTTAAAATAAAATTTTGACTAATCAAATGAATAGAGAATGAAATGTTCACAGTCTATCTTTGAATAACAATGTGCACTTCATATACGGTAATCCGTCTTCTGCATGTCACTCCCCACATGCTTCATGCTTTTGTCTGAGATGAAAATGGCTTGGGAAATGAGCACCAGACATTAATTCCTGTCCGTAAAATAGCCTTGTAGAGTAAAAAAGTGTAATTTGTTTTATGATAGTATGGTATGATTGGAAGTTAAAAACGTTTAATGAAGTGGACAAGGTTATGTGTCCATTCGCTGGACAGCACATGGAGAATCACTCAGTTCTATGAACAATATATATTCACAGACAAGCTTCTCATTACATTTCCAGCCAACAGTTCATGCAAACCAATTTCAATATTTGAGTGTTAGGACCTTCAGATAAGATAGCCTTGTGGTTTTCACGTTGTGCAGATTATATGGGATAATACAGTACATTAGAGCCCTGCTGAATCACGGCCACAGGAAGCAGCTAATGAATCAGTAATTATTTTGTGCAGTAAGACTGTGTATGTAATTGTGTATGTAACTACACTAGCACCCCCCCCCCCACCAACATGTTGTGGTTCTCAAATTCAACATACTTGTTCACTGATCCAGTCGTCTTCAGTCTGTTCCTGACACAAAGCCATATTGTATGAGTTTATAATACTTGAATATATCGATAGTTCCATGAAGAGCCTTTTAACATCCATATGAGGTTTTACGCCGGAGGAACATTTAAATATAGTTCCGATAACTGCTGGCGGAAGTAGCCGGTTTTTGGTGTGTTCTACCAGGAACTACCAGTGATGTAAGTGTATTATGATTGGCCGAACAATTGCCATGTGAACACCAGCACCTTCCATTTTTAAAAAGCCATGTAAACACACAGTTCCTCTATACTTATTCCATGAACTAACTCCATGAACATGAAAAACAGTGATAGACTGACCGACATGACAGTCCAGGCACTTCTCTGTCCTCCATCCTCCAGTTTTTAACTTTGTTTAATGGCGTGTTTAAATGACGTCGGCTTACGTCACTTCAGAGTTCCTACTGACGGTGTCAAAGTAATCAGCAAAATGGTCCTAGGGGGAAATTTTCAACACATCTCCTTCGTATAGAGTTGATCCATTGAGGCAAATGGTGGTCACACCAGATACTGACTGGTTTTCGGACCTCCCGGACCCCCCAATACAGTAAAACTGCACATTTTAGAGTGGCCTTTTATTGTGGCCAGCCTAAGGCACACCTGTGCAATAATCATGCTGTCTAATCAGCATCTTGATATGCCACACCTGTGAGGTGGATGGATTATCTTGGCAAAGGAGAAGTGCTCACTAACACAGATTTAGACAGATTTGTGAACAATATTTATATTTGAGAGAAATAGGTCTTTTGTGTACATAGAAAAAGTCTTAGAACTTTGAGTTCAGCTCATGAAAAATGGGAGCAAAAACAAAAGTGTTGCGTTTATAATTTTGTTCAGTATATTAGTAAATTATAAAATATTATTTTTTTGCTGGAAAACAATGCCATACTGTGTAATTATTACTGATTTATTATTTCCTGCTACAACAAGCAACTGTTAAAAACCCATCTTTTCAAAATATCCTACACTTATTAGTTTAACTTAAGCTTTTTAATAGGGTATGTTTGTTATATTCTGTTCTATGTTTTGTCATGTTTTATTGTTGTTATTTATTGTCTTATGTTAAATATTATATATTATTGTCTTATATTGTGTTTTAATTTAGCCTATTTGTAGTGCATTGGGTATGATAAAGCACATTATAAATAAAATGTATAATTAGTATTACTTTAGCAAGCTGACTTAAGTGTTGTACTCATTTATTGTAGACAGACATGCAGGTGTTGTGTATTTATTTTGTTTTATTTTAATGTATTATCTTTGTGTTTTTGTAGCACTTTGGGTTTGCGAAACTTGCATAATAAATCAAATGTATTATAATATAATTTTATTATCAAGTTGACCTAAGTGTTGTAATTATGAATTTGTAGACTGATATGCAGATATGTATTTATTTAGCTTTATCATTGTTATTTATTGTATTTTCTTTTATTTTTGTAGCACTTTGGCTATGAGAAAAGTGCATTATAAACAAAAATATATATTTATTGTTATTATATTAGCAAGTTGACTGAAGTGCCGTGATGAATTGTGAATTTGTAGACAGACATGCAGAGTTGGGAGGAGCAAAGTCAAGGAGCAATCTACACTGTTGAATATGCATGCAGGTAAGATATATATTTTATATATTATATACATATATATTATGTAGTACCTTATTTAATGTACTTTATGTGTGTGTGTGTGTGTCTTTCAGTGCGGTTAAAAGCATGACGAATAGTAGTCTCTATTTCAAGAATATAGACGGTCTGCTCCGGCAAGCCATTTCACTGAAGGAACAGATCAGCAGCTCACAGGGTCGAAGGTTGTAGTCACTATCCATTTTAATGCAATTACATTCATTTACGTTATTATTATTTATTTATTTCGTTTTAGTTTTATATATCACTTCACTGTTAAATGTGGCATTGACCTCCTGTAATTTTTCTTTGCTTGTTTGCTTCACTTTTAATTTGCTCACTTTTTCTGTTTTTAAACATACATGTCACTTCAGT
>NW_015650091.1:596952-604384 GCF_001515625.1 Sinocyclocheilus rhinocerous | reverse complement strand
CACACACAAAAGAGGGTTTTATTAGGCACTCCGTTGTTTCTTGTTTAATTACACACATGTTCCGTCCAACTGTTGTATAAACGCCATGCTGATATAGAGCCGGTATCGCTCTCGTACTCGAGTGATATTGCTCATATATATACAGTATATATATTCAAAAAAAAATTTTGTGTGTAATGGGGCTGCTTCTTCCCCCATCCACATCCACATTTTAAAATTTTCTGTGGCATGTTGTTTGGTAGTTTCATTATTTTCCTTACAAGAAGCGTTGCTTTCTCATCCACATGTACAAGGAAATGAAAATTATGTTGATCACCTGAGTGTCATTTCCGTGCCTAGTTTGAATAATCAACATCATATTCAGGTTGAATATGCAATCGATGTTAAATGAATAACAGCACTGAAAGTGACAATGGTCCCATCAGCATAATTTTACAATGGCACTGTGCAATAGTAATATGCAATAGCAAACGCAGAGTGCTATCAGTGATCATTTTCATTTAACGATTTTTTATTTTTTTTTGGCCGTAATTTCAAAACCCTTGATCGTATGGAGTTATTAAATTGACTGGTTGATTATTCAAAACAACAGCTGTATTCAGTATTTTGTTCAGTAAATGGAAAAAGATAGAACCAATCACCACAGGTATCATGCTATAAGTGGTCATTTTCATTTAACTTTTTTTTTTTTGCTGCAATTTGCCTTGCCTTTGATCATATTGAGTTATTGATTATTCAAAATAACAATTATATTCTGCATGGTATTCAGTAAAGGCTGCCCAGGTTGGCTGGGCTGTGCTTATTTTCTTACATAAATATATTAAATGCAATATTATTAAATATATACTTATGATGGTATTGTTGTTGTTTTTCCAAAACATTATTTGAAAATTAATTATTTTAAATATTTATATTTATCTGTTAGTTTGCACTGCTTAAATGCTATACACAAACCCAACGTGTAGTTTATGAGTTTCTTTTCACAAACAATGCACTTCTCTCCCAAGTGGTCCTTCTGGTCCATCTGGTTTGCGTCCAATATTTTTCAAATTACAAAGGAAGAAAGGTGGCACTTGATAAATATATCGTTTTGGACTGAGGCCACAATGTTGTTTCTCTAATCACGTACTTCCTCTGTGTAATGAGGTGTGAATAGACTAAATATTTGGTGGTCCCAAAATGTGCTGTTCAGATCTGAAGATTTACAATAATATGAATGTAATCAACAGCAGATATTCCGGTCTATTATTAAGTTATGGCTGGCACTTCTTTAACAACCTAGAGTTGCTCAATTCAACACTAATATTACTTTTAGTAAAACTTCATGAGGGCTAGCAGAACTTTTAAGAGTGACTTGTACCGAGTCATATTAGATGTTTGATGTTATATATGCTCCTTGACAACTGCCATTGAGATGAATGGGAACGCTAATGGATAGTATCTCCTGATATCATACACATCTTTGATTCAATTTTTGTCACTGAAAAGGCTTGACAAGTGTAGGCTGAAATGAAATCAGTTTTAATTAAACATGTTAAATAATATACTTAAAGCAAAACATGCAACAAACTTTTTGTCCAGCTCTTATTTTCGGCTTCACTTGTCATGAGAGCTTTTACCTCAAAAAGCCTCAACATAACAGATGCTGCAGCTATGTGAAAGATGTCATTTTTAAGAAATAAGTGAGAGATTTAACCAATCAGAGATTTTTAACTTAGACTTGGTTGTTCACCAAAGTCTCAGCAATCCTGCCTGACATCTTATGTCACAAACCACTCCTTCTTACAAAGAATAGCTGCTTGAAATGATGATTAGAATAATTGCCTAAATGCGGTTTAAAACAAATGAAGATGATCGACAAGTCCATTTTTAAGGCTTTTTTTCCAGTCATATTTAGTAAAGCTTCAAATAGGGCCAGACCACTTCACTCTTATGATGTGGAGTGGCTCACATTGCTGAACATGTGATCATCATGTGGGCGCTTTATCTGTTGTGGTCTATGGAGAAGCAATTACAGTGATTTACAACAGACATTGATTAAGCTTAATTGAGCATTATGACACTCTATCAGGGAAGTGTTAATGAGAGGTTGTCGTCATGGCATAATGTGAAATCAACTATTGAGCTCTTGTAACTGGTGCAGTGATTAAAACATACAGCACTGATTTGACCCCAGTGTTCAAAAGTTCAAACTGGGATTTTAAATGTGTATTTTTTTTTGTACGTATTTAAAATGTGTATACATTTATATGTGAACTTATTATATTTATGTATATGTATTTTAAATGTACATATGTTATTTTTTTCAATTCATTTTTACAGTTTAATATTTGATATATGCAATTTACCAACATGCTGAAAAGAACTCAGTTCTGGTCCACTGCTAGTTTAGATGGTAATGCTATTGGTTTGTTAACATTGTTGACTCTCAGTAACTCCATTGTTTCACCATATGGGCAATGCATGCTACATTACGTAACTTTTATATGCCCCTTTTGGTTTGTGTCTAATATCAGTGTTTTCTGACATAACTTTATATTAAAGCCTATAAAATAAGTTTCACATTAACCTTTAATTGATTTTGTCTCTAAATGTTATTCCAAAAAGAATCCTGCTAGGTTCCTATTATATATATTTTGCACTGAAATAGGAGCTTTGATTAATGATGCATGAGTTTCAAGCAGTACAGCCCCCTTCACTGGACCATCATAGGAGAAATCTAATATTGAACACATGGTAACAAACTTAAGGTATTGGGCAGTAAACAGTGACTGTGCCTCCAGCACCTCCATATTTGTAAGGGAACTGTCAAAACGCACATCGATTACTGATTCGTATGTTACTTTCTGACCTGACCAATTCTTTGCTGCAGCTGAAGAAAAGGTTTGTTGGTAATTTATCATGTTTCTTGATGATTTATTTCTTGTGAATGCATTCAGGTTTGTATGGTCTGTGAGTGGTGAACAGAAGATGTTATTTTGGCAACCATGTCTAACTATGTATAACTGTTTCATTTTGTGGGAGTCCTGTCAATGAGCCATAGAAGATCAACATATGTGTCTTGTGAATTTATGGACATAACAGCAGTAGTTAGTAGCAACGGTGTTGATTCAGATGTTTTAAAGCTTCTCATAGTTTATTCATGCCCTATGAGTCATGTCTCAAAAAACAAATATACCAATTTGAATATGATGATTGTATTTCATCTTTGATCGAGCTGTAGATGGATGACTGTTCTCTGTCCACATACAAAGTTTGGAGCGCTCATGCTTTCGGCTGCTGAGAGGACCCTGAAGCGTGTTGTTACTGGATGGGTCAGGCCAGCAGTACGTCAGCTCTTTAAAATTAACTGCAAGTAGTGAGGGCTGCACGAACATCACGTACACCTGCTCAGATCAATACCTGTGAACTTCTGCAGGCCTACATATACAGGGTCAATGATGTGACACAAATTTCTTTGCCTCCATTTAAAAATACATTTGAAATGCTATTTATACAAAAATAACCTCTTCTAAGATGTTTTCAAATGAAAATTTTAAATTAATTAGAATTGTATTTGTAGGACTTAAACTCAAAGATATATGTATATAAGACATTAAATAATAATAATGATAGTCTGGTACCCTCTTTTTACTCATTATTTTCTAGTCAAAACTTTTTTTCCCCACTTTTTACTTGGTTATGCTACATTTTTATTAAAAAATGTACAAAGCCAACATGAATTGAAAAAAAAAAAAAACATTTCTTAGAACTTGGCATTTGTGTTTTTTTTTTAATATTTCTCCTTTTTATGATCTCAGACTTAATTTTTCATTGATCATTGTTTATGTGGATGCACTGACCCACATATACAACATTTGTTTCCATAATCTCCAAGTTCTATTGTCAGGAACCCATATATTTGGGTTGAAGTGTTCTGGAACAGTGTTGTAAATACAACTTAACCACTGATTTCTAGTCGTGTCCTCTTTTGGAAGGCCAAACAAAGTAGTTTCGCTTTCACAACAAAACACAGCGTCACACACCTAGAGTATGCTCTATGGCCTAGAGTATGCGGAGGCCGGCTTGAGCAGAGGCGGGCGGGCTTGTGAACGGCGCGGCCGGCGGATCCGACGAAGGAGCGTCCGGCGGGCTTGCGGCAACCACATGTGACGACCCCGGGCTGAACTCCGCTTCGTCCACGGTGAAAGTCGATCTGGCGATCGACAGAGCGAAGTTGATGTATTTCCTCAGCGACCAGCACGGATCAGCTCCAGGCATGACGAAGCGGATATCGTTCTCTTTTGGAAGGCCAACCAAAGTAGTTTCGCTTTCACAACGAAACACAGCGCCTTCACGACATGGCGGCGTCGGCAACAACAATACTACAGCGAGAATAAAAGTTACACCTTCTTTCTTTGTGTGAACATTTGGGCGGTGTTATGCAAATCTTCCCACAGCGTGACGTAGACATGTGGGGGCGTGTTAGAACGAGCCGTTTTAGGTAGGATTGGTTGACTCTTAACTTTTATAAAGAATATCTCTTTGGATTTGAGACTTTAGTCTTTGCAACTTTACAGATCTTCCTTATGCACCAAAAGTTTGTAACACTCCAAAGAGAACGGAAAAATTTAAATCGCATAATATGACCCCTTTAAAACCATATACACAAAAATTTCCAAATAGCTGTGTGTGTGTGTGTGTGTGTGTTTCTTCTTCTTCTTCTTCTTCTTCTTCTTTTTTATTGGCGCATACCAGAGCAAATGCTCCAGTGTGATTGAATCTTGTCTGAAATGTTTTCCTCTGTGTCTGTGGTTGCATGGTAAAACAAGATGCTCTGAAATCCTTGTGAAGTGTTTCAACTTAAATGCATTTTAAACATTTAATTAGCTTTACACACATCCTAACAGTCTTTACATAAGAGCTTTCCGCACTAGCATATCCTCAATGTCTCTGAAGTTTCAGTACACTGGTAATTCAGTAGTTGGTAAGATCTGTTGTCTTCTCTCCCGGTGAGACTTTAGTGGGCTCTATGATTGGTTTATCCATTCTCCTTACCGCATCGTTGGATTTATGCTGATCTCATTCAGCAATCTCATTATTTCTAAATCGGCCTCCCAAAGACTATCCTCAGCTCGTTGTATACTCTTCACACAACTTCTCCATTCACCTCAGCTGAGCCATCCACACATACCATAAATTCAGTCTTAAATCTGCTCTTTTCATCTCTTCGGTCGCCAGGACCAGTGATGGGTGGACTGTGTTGTGGAATAATTGCGTGCTGGTACTGGTCCAAAGCACACATACTTTTTCAGCTTATAAGGATTGGACTGCATTTTCCCTCCTTGTTCGTGACCTTGTAGTGGATGATTGGAAGGCAGTGAACTCCTATAGAATAACAGCAGCAATCAGGAAGCCCCTGTTAACCCTTGCCCCTGCCGCTCTGCTGGGGGGGGGTGGTTAAAATAATAATAATGTTTTGTGTGTATGGACGTTTTATAAATCGTCCGTCTAAACATTTTGGAAATATTTGTACTTTTCAAATTTATAATAATTCTATGCATGTCTTTTCCTTTGAAGACACTTTAGCCCAGGTTCTTCCAGGAGTGTCTCTGTAATTTGCTTTGGATAAAAAGGTGTCTGCTAATGACAAAATAAATATTTTGGTATCTAAATTGTTTCCTCCCTGTTGTTGTGGCATCCCAGCTGATGCATATTTTGTCCACTATATCCTTTTTCATCTCATTTCAAATTGGTCCAGAGTGAAAACAATAATTGAGTCCTGCACCAGAAGGACTTCTATCAGTGCTGCATCTCATCAAGGAAATGTTCATTTCTTAAAAAGAAAATAATAATAATTATAACCTTGAATTTATTATGTGCTTCTGAAGGTTCATGGAAATGCATGGAGTGGCTTGCAGATTAATCATAGAATTTGTGGCTGCCGACTAAAATTATTAAGGAAAAACCTGCAGAGTGAAAAGAACAACATATGAAATCAGTGCCAAATGATTCCACGTTCTATTTTGGGGTAGATTTATCGCACTGAGTGGAAGAGAAGGTTACAACATACATTCAATTTCAGTAGACCTATGTACCTTTATACTCTACAGTATTGTGCTCTGATGTAATGAGTGACTAAGTTATAAATGCTTGTGTGTTGGGTAATTTATATATCTGATGTTTCTTATCCAAGCGATTTACTGTAGATTAATTACAGGGACTGTTCCCTTGCAGCATCTTGAGTTACATTAAGTGTCTTTCTCAGGAACGTGGTGGTTCAAGGATTTAACAGCCTCCAATTATGAGCTTTAATTTGCAGTTACATCACCCAAGATAAGCATTGTTAAGTAATGTTAACAAGATTAGGATCCTCACATCTTCCTCCTTTCTGTACCCTTTCTGTTCTGTTTGTGTACTTTCCTTTCTCATCCTTTTCTCTATCCTTTCCTCTCACACCATTTTCATTCTGTTAATTTACTTTCCTCTCGCAACCTTTCCCCTCATGCACCTTTTCCATTCTGTTTTTTCCTTTCCTCTTGCAGTTTCCTTTTCTTTTTCCTTTGCTCTCACACCATTTCCATTGTGTTTCTTTCCTTTCTCACCCTTTATTTTCAGTTCCTTTCCTCTTACACCCTTTTCTTTTTCTTTTTCCTTCTAATTTCCTCTCACACTGTTTCCAATTTGTCCCCTTTCTTCTTGAATCCTTTCATTTTACCCTTTTCTCACACCATTTCCATTGTTAATTCCTTTTCTCTTACACACTTTTCTTTTCCCAGTTATTTTCATTTCCTCCTGTACCATGTATTTTTTCCTTTCCTTTTGCACAATTTCCATTGTTTTTTTAATTATTATTTCCTCTTACATCCTTTCCCTTTCCTCTCCACTTGCACCATTTCCATTAATTTTCCTTTCCTCTTGCACTGTTTTCTTTTTCCCACTCCTTTTTAATTCCGTTCGCACCATTTCCATTATTTTTTTCCCTTTCCTCTTACACCCTTTCCAGTTGTTTTCCTGTTGAACAATTTCCATTTTTTCCATTTTCCTTTCCTTTCTTCTTGTATAATTTCCTTTCCTTTCCTTTCCTTTCCTTTCCTTTCCTTTCCTCTCATCTCCTCTCCATCCTTCACCCTATTCTTTGCACAGAGGTACTGTAACGCCCCTGTGGACTGTCTATTGTGGTTTCTTCCCCTTTTGTTGGTTTAACCCGTACCTATCATTAGTTAATTACCCTCATTGTGCTCACCTGTCTGCCACTAATTATCCACCCTATATTAGTTCCTGTCTGTCTGTGCTTTGGTTGTCGGTTATTGTGAATGTTACCCCGAGTGTGTGTGTCTCACCTATCTGGATCTGCCTTGTTGTGTCTACATTAAAAGTCATTATTGGAATCTTTGTCGTCCTCGTCATCCTGCCTGCCTCCACACACCGTGTCGTGACAGAATAACCGACC
>NW_015650091.1:593298-596663 GCF_001515625.1 Sinocyclocheilus rhinocerous | reverse complement strand
CCACCACGAGGGAGCAAGCCGTGGACGGTGTGAGCGCGGAGAGGAGCTCCGCCCCCTGCATCATGGCTGAGGGTGAGCTGACTATTGACAGGTACAAACACCTACAAAAGCATTTTGCAATGTTTTGTTTTTTCCTCTGAGAATCAAAGACTGCTAATGCATGATGGCAGTCATCTTCATGTGTATGTCAATGTATATAAAATTGAGAGGCAGCTCTCGTACATTGTGAAGACACAGCAGAAATCAAACGTGCCGCAGGAGTGGTTAAATGAGATGGTTTGATCTTCTTGAAGTGGTGAAAGATCCTGTTTATTCCTCTTCCAGGAAGTGGAGTGGTGACAAGATGTTATTGGGTCTTGATTGCTCTTCACCATCCCATTATGACTGTCGTCACTGCCTTTCATTAGTCAAGATGTTTTCAGAGTGATTTATCTTCTTTTACTTCCTAAAAACAGCTGGATGCAATAATCGCATGCCAATGTGCATTGGCTCGTTTAGTTTACACTCGAAGTAGATTGGTCCCTCTAAGCGAGATCCCAATTCGTCGGTCATCCGACGTGACGTCTCCGTTCCCTCCTTCAGGGAACGAGGGTTACATATGTAACCGAGACGTTTTTTAGGTACACATTACGCATGACAGTTTTTTACAAGAAGGTACGCATGAAAAATGTGTCTGTACACTTAATTATTGTATTACATGTTTGTGCAAAGATGAAACAAAATGTTCCTTTCAAGATGTATTCATAGAGACACAATGTCTTTCATGCCATTTAGTTTCTGTGCCATTAATTTAAATGGATACAGGGAATGTCACATACCCCAGCTGTGCCAAACAACCTCTGGACAACATTTCTTAGAAAATGCAGCATAACAGAGGATTGACAGTACAGGATACATTTATATATTTTCCTATACTGCTGTACCAATGTAATGTAATGTATACACATTTTAATAATGAAATCATTTACCTGTTGAGAGTGTTTTGACAGTCTCTGTAGTTGCATAGTTACATATTAACATGCATAAGTTGTAGCTATGAACTGACAGCCTGATCCACTCATCTATGCTCTAAAGAGATTCTTTAATTTGATCTCAGGTCTCAAGAAATATTGATTTCCTTGACGGATTTCTGCATGTTTTATTCCACATGGACAATTTAGTCCAGTTGAATTCAAGATGGAATCGTTTTTGTTATTCTGTCTATATGCTTTTTTGAATATATGAAATATTTCCATTTCACTCCCGTAAGTAAAAGTTTTACTAATGAGGAAAAGCTGCTGAACACATTTGCATAATATCCATTTAGTTCTGGGTTTCGTAATCACATCCTTTACTTTGCAAAGTCTGTGTCCAACAATTAAATAGTCCATGCTTCCTTAGGGGTATGTAGCATGTTATCCTTTTATTGTTGTGTTTGATAACTTTATTTCATCATAGTTTTTTTTTTCTTTTTCTTTCTTTTTTGCAGCATTAATGAGCAATTCAAAAGCTTTTACAGTTAAAGGCCATTTGCAATATTGTTATTCTGTTTATTCACAATAAAAGGCTTTGCAGAGACGTTCAGTTGTCAAATTGCTTGCATATTCCAAACTTTGCAAAACTCAAACTCTCTCATTCTCTTGTATTCACTCATATGTCAGGATAACGTAGAGTCGGCTGGTCATTATCGTAAAATAAACTCTGACATGGAGGACTGCAGTCTTATATTACACTGAAGGGGTTTATTTTATGATAATGAATGAATGTACATTATTCCACATATTATCTGCATATCCTGACTCCTCACCAAATAAATAAATACTGTATGTGGCCATTAATTATAATTTGATTTGAAATTATGTTCAAATATCAACATCATCTTAAAGCTTACATTAATTAAAAATAGTCCATTACAATGTACAAAACAACCAGTCTTTCAACAACAAAACAACACTGCAACAATATTGCATTAATATTATTATTAAATACCTCTGAGGTCATTTTCCCTATACAGTCGATAACAGATGCTAGATGGCACCAGTTTTGTTTGTCTGAATCAAGAGCCAGAGTTCACGTGTCATATGCGAGACATGGAAGTGCCAGTTAATCAGATGAGCGGTTTGCCATGGACGATTGTGAAAATTAGGAAATAACTGACTGCTAGATGGTGCAGCTGACCAATCAGAATCAAGTCAAGTCACCTTTATTTATATAGTGGTTTATGCAATACAGATCGGGTAACACTTTATAATAATTTTCATTAATAAATCATTAACAAACATTATATAATGCTTAATGGATCATTAGTTAATATATATTCAGAGAGTTAGAAACGTGCGATAATGTGCTTGTTAATGTTTGCTAATAAACTTATTAAACAGATAATGTTCAAACAAATCATTATTTCATGTAAGTTAAAATGCTTACAATGACATTAAACTTTCAATTCCATATGATCAAGCACTTATTTTAAATTATTTTAACAGATATTATACCATTATTAAAAGCTTGTGTTAATGCACAACACTTTTGTTGCTATTGAGGTGTGATACGGGTAAGGTTAGGGACAGGTTTGGTGGTTTGGGTAGGTTTAAGGGTTGGTTAAAGGGTCAACAGTGTACAGAGGTCAATTTGATTACTATAAGGGAACACGGTTCGATTTGTTTATATTATATTGTTTTGATAAAAGACCAAGTATTTTCGTTTAAAGGGGTGGTTCACTGGATTTTTTTCTAGGCTTGATTGTGTTTATGGGGTGCAGTCTAACATGTGTTAACGCTTCGTTTTTTTAAAAAACACATTATTTTTCACATAATTTACCTTTATTCCACACCTCTCTGTCCCTTCTCTGAGAAACGGGCTGATCATTTCCTTCTTTTATGAAGCCCCTCCCTCAGAAATAGGCGATGGGCTCTGATTGGTTAGCTAGCCCAGTGTGTTGTGATTGGCTAAACTGCCTCTAGCACGCGTCTAAGCGTCCCGCCCCTCACCTCGGCGGCATGTGCTCTGGTTGTATTGTAAACAACTTCATCGTTAATATCGCTTATCAGTTTGAGCCCGATTGAGAAGCAGAGGATATTATTGAAGAGGATCGTGCAGAACCTGTGCAAGCACGGCTTTTAATGGTAGGCCTATGTTTTTGGTTTGTTGTTGTCTCATACTTTTAGATACGCTGTTATTTGTAAATGCTACACTTACACTTATGTTAGCTTTTAATATAGTTTTATCCTGATTAAAGCTTTAATACAGTACAGCAACCCATGCTTAATGCTTCTCATAGCTATGTGCAAATAAGAATATAATTGGAACAGTTCATTGTCCGAGCTGAGCTGAATGAGAGAGAGAGAGAGAGAGAGAGATGCAGAGCGTGTGCAGAGCAGGGGGAC
>NW_015650091.1:592351-593193 GCF_001515625.1 Sinocyclocheilus rhinocerous | reverse complement strand
TTCCCAGGGGCGGGGTTTATCTGGGTTTGTGATGTCACGAACCCGGGAAGTAACTCGTTTTAGTCCCTACCAGCTGTTTTTGTAGGCATTAAACTGCCAGAATTTTAAAAGACGATATCTCCGTTTGCATTGAACTTTCAGCTTTGTAACTTTGCAGATATTGTTTATGCTCAAACAGCAACATTACACACTAACTAACGTAAAATAAGTGAATTCACAATGAACCACCCCTTTAACAAATGATTTGTTTTCTCCTGTTATTTATAATTCAAGGAATATCCTGTTTAATGATATACCGAAGAGTAGTAGACTAATGTGAGCATTGAGGCAATAAAACATTTTTTTTTTTTTGCACCAAAATTACAATCTGTTATGTCTTTAGCAAGCATTTAGCTAAACTTAACCAGCCACCCTTTACACATACCTTGTTACATTAGCTAAAAGTCCAATGCCCATAAAGGTAATAAATGTTTAGTAATTGTTTATAAACATTTACAAATGATGAATAGTTTCAACTTCAGATTGGCTACTGCAAAAACATGGACAAATGATTAATAAATGATTAGTAAAGATGTGTGAATAGAGGTCTACACCACAAACAAAGACCAACAAATGAAGATCAAATGAACTGAAAGTTTACTAATATTTGTAAACACTTCAATTTACATTAAATAATCATATGTTCATCATTAGGTAATGTTTAGTAAGTTCATTAGTAAACATTAACAAGAACATTATCTCATATTTCTAGCTATGTGAATATATATTAACCAATGATCTGTTAATAATTATATAATGTTTGTTAATGATTTATAAATGAAAGTTATTATAAAGTGTTACCA
>NW_015650091.1:586592-590969 GCF_001515625.1 Sinocyclocheilus rhinocerous | reverse complement strand
GGGGACTTGACTTCTCAAGTCAGTTCAGCGTTTAGTAACAGTGTAAATTCATCAGTTTACTTCAGCTATAAGCAGCGCTACAGAAAACAGTAGTGTTGTTATTCATCTTGAGTCGGTTGAGTGTTGATTCAGTTCAGTTCAGTAGCAGTGTCAATGCTGCTAATTAGTCAATTATGACATATGAATAAGACAGGTGCTGTCATGATTCAGCTCAATTCAGTTCAAGTTTTGTCAGTGCAGTCAAATCGATAATATTACTGAATATTATGTGTCTTTTAAACTCCAACTAAGCAAGCCAAAACGTGGCAAGGAACCCAAACTCCATCAGGTGACAGAGATGGAGAAAAAAACCTTGGGAGAAACCAGGCTCATCCGAGGCCTAAATGAATGGACATGGTGTGGTTTACAATTAGTGGATTGATATGATTCAAAAAGTCCTCCTGACAATAGATGGGAAGGAAGAGTTGTAGTCTATCCAGAAAGATGAAATATGTTAGAGTTAGAGCTGCCATTTAGCCAGTAGTACACGACTGGCTTACTCCAGAGAGCTGTGTAATAAGTCATAGTCACACACATACAGTACATTATATGCATTCTTTTACTTTTATATCCAAATCCAGTATTACCCTGTAAAATCTCATAGGGCAGGGTCATGATATTTTTCCACTGTCTTCGTCAATATTGCCTCTGCCAGCAGTTAACCTCCATAAAAGTGTCAGGCTGACTCATCACAGCTGCCTTCACTGTTTTATCACCGCATGAACTCAACTCCTTAATCAAACCCCTGCTGGGCATTGAGACTTCAGACTATACTGCAAAAAGTGTTACAGAAATAGCAAAAACTACATTTGCTCCCAAAGCCAAACATTTACTCTGGTATCTTACCTTTGTTAGGTGTTTAAAAGTGTGGATGTTTTGCCAACCTCCATAAAACCTCACACGAAGAAGGACTTGCATTGTGAGCGATGTCTACTTGAGATATTTACTGCTTGCTCAAGTTAGTTAATTACAATGAGCTAATACAACATTTTTCATTTGATGTTTCATTTGCAACTTTTAAATAATTCATTTGTTGAAACTACGTGAATAATTTTTGCTGGTGTAAATAGCAGTATTGCTAAACCCAAGTAGGGAATTTCCAGTACTCAGCATGCTTTTCAAGGGACAGGACGGGGAGAGGAAATATCAAAATGAAATGCTAT
This sequence comes from Sinocyclocheilus rhinocerous, assembly GCF_001515625.1. Classification (NCBI taxonomy): domain Eukaryota; kingdom Metazoa; phylum Chordata; class Actinopteri; order Cypriniformes; family Cyprinidae; genus Sinocyclocheilus; species Sinocyclocheilus rhinocerous. The sequence continues at coordinate 589,767 of NW_015650091.1, read as the reverse complement.
TTTTTCAGTTTTTGAGCAAGATTAAAAATAACAAGACTTGTTAGTTACTTGTCTGTTATGTTGCGGTTAAAAGAGTTTCCATCAGATTGTGTGTCTTGGGAATTACAATTGTAGAGCTGGTGCTTATGTAATTTGTGCTTCTGCAATTTTATTGCCAACTTCCAATGATTTTTTTTTTTCACCATTGAGTTATGTGAAATGTATGCTGAATGTTGCTTTGTTCAGAAAGAAATTGCATTTATATGTCAGTTGGGACTAACTAGTCATTCCTTCCCTGCGATTTCCACCCACACCTAACACTATCAGGATGGGAATAATAAAGAATTAAACATTCCTGGTTCATTAACAATTCCATGAACACTTCTTTTTTTTACTTTCAACAAGGACTAATTATTTTTTTATAAAATAAAATCCATTCATTGCTATGTTATGAGACAATTTTAATAATTATTAAATTGAAAACTGTTCTTGCCAATTTTGTTGACATGTTACATAGACTATTTAGTTGACCACAATACTAAAACAAAAAATGTGGCAAGACATTTCATTTATTTATTTTTATAGGAAATCTACTGACAAACTGAGTATGTATCTTTAACTACAGTCAAATGAACATGTTTAACTCTCACAGTTAAATTCACTAAAATGAACCAACTCGTTCATTTGTCAGTCTACACTGTTTATCTCTTTTTAATTCACTTAAATGATCCAACTCACATTGTAATCACAATGGTCACACTAGTGTTGGCCGATATGCTCCATAGTCATATCGTCCTATCGTCAGCCTGTGAGATCGCGATACACAATATTATTATGCTAATTTATTTAACTATTTACTTAGTTTCATAGCTGGAGAGTGAACCAACACCAGGGTCGTCAAATTTTAATTGGGAGGATTATTATTGCCGCTTTCCATAGACATCTGTGTGTTTTTACCCCTCCTGGGTATATATTTTTGTAATAAAAATAAACTTCTGTTTAATAAACTTGGTACAGATAAAAGCTTAACATTATTTACCTTAGCCTACCTTTGGGGTCATTGCTATTATATTCCAATATCATTATGGCTCAATAAGCTATAGTTATAGATTAAGAGCAGTTGTTTTAGTACAGATGGCTTGAACTAACACCAGGGTCGTCAAATTTTAATTGGGAGGATTATTATTGCCGCTTTCCATAGACATCTGTGTGTTTTTACCCCTCCTGGGTATATATTTTTGTAATAAAAATAAACTTCTGTTTAATAAACTTGGTACTGATAAAAGCTTAACATTATTTACCTTAGCCTACCTTTGGGGTCGTTGCTATTATATTCCAATATCATTATGGCTCAATAAGCTATAGTTATAGATTAAGAGCAGTTGTTTTAGTACAGATGGCTTGCTGCTGTGTTTAATAATTTATGTTCCATAAATGCATTGTCTGCTGGTTTGTTTAGTTATTTTTCAGTACACCACATTAAGTATGCCACTTAGTACTGTAAGACTGAATTAACACCTGACCACACTTGTGGGTTTGCTACTGTTGAATATTAAAATTTGTAGAAGGGTAAAAAACATGCCAGGCAGACATAAGTATGATGTAAGCAACACAGCTACAACAAATACAATTGATAATGGGTGTGTTAGATTTATAGTGTGCAAATAATCAAGCACTGACAATAATCAGTCGTATTGGCAGCACCGAGTGGCCCCCAAATAAAATTCTGGGTAACACTTTATTTCGATAGTCCACTTTAGACATTCTATTAACAGTAAGTAACTTTGCAACTACATGTCAACTAGCAGTTAGTAGAGTATTAGTAGACTGTCTGCTTAATATCTTCTAACACTTTCTTTGTCAACTTATTCTACTAACCCTAAACCTACCCTAACAGTCTACTCTGAGAATTAGTTGACATGTAGTTGACATATAGTTACAAAGTTACTTATAGTTAATAGAATGTCTAAACTGGACTATCGAAATAAAGTGTAACCAAAAAGACTGACTACTTTCTTACAACTGCGAGTTTATCTCTCACAATTCTGACTTTATAATTCGCAATTCCATGTTATAAAGTCAGAATTGTGAGACATAAACTCACAATTCATGCGAAAAAGAAAAAAAAAACAGAATTGGGAGATGTAATCTTGCAACTGCCAGGAAAAAAGTCGCAATTACCTTTTTTATTTTTATTCAGTGGCAGAAACAAGCCCCTCGCCTCCCTTAAGAGAATGTTAAGTAGAATTAAAAAGAACAAACAACAACATATAAATAAATCATGTATGCATGTATATGTAATTATATAATTATTAAACATCTCAGAGATACTGTGACAGTAGCTGATGCTATATGGGAACACCCTCTGGTGTGACAATTGTCTGAAACCTATATATATAAAAATGTACTGGGCAAATAAGTTCAGACCCAGAAGGGAACTGTCAACTCTCGGAGGGCCTTAACTATTGTAAAAACAATATATATATATTTTTTAATTAATTGTTCTTTTAAATTACAAACTTTTAAATATTATTTTTAATAAAAATTAATCATTTCAAATTTTAAGCAATTCATAATTTGACAACATCTAAATAAAATAAATAAAATTTCTGTGGAAATAAACTCTTCGAATTTGCCTATTGAGTTAAATGCCAGTTCAGTGCATGAGGGTTAAATGAAAGACACCCATTTTCTCCTTATTAGAATGTTTCCACCTAAAGCTTTTCGATCTGTGATTGGTGGTCCAGCTATGAAATTACAGAGGGCAAAGCAATAGTAAGTCGATGGGAGAGTAATTTCAAATGACAGGAAAATTGATCAAGCATATCTTTCCTTTAAATGGGTGGGCTTTGTTGTCACTAAATTTAAGACAAATTCCGCCCACTGTGGGGAACTCTATTGGTCCCACTTTATATTAAGTGGCCCTAATACCTGTGTACTTAGTAACTAGATGTGTACATAGTATGTAACCACAGTATAAGAACACATTGGTACATAGTATCTACAGCTGTAATGTTTGTGTAACTACACATATGTAACAACCCACTGAATGGTATGTGTAAGAGGACATTGGTAACAACACTTTTTGGTAATGAAAGGACAAATGTGTAACAGGACTAACAGCACTTTTTGGTAAAGAAAATGTTACACTTTATATTAAGTAAACAATTCCTATGGATTTACCATGTAATTACTC
>NW_015650091.1:572455-586528 GCF_001515625.1 Sinocyclocheilus rhinocerous | reverse complement strand
CTGTCTGTCTATCTCTCTGTCTGTCTGTCTATCTATCTATCTAAAAAGTTACTTTTCCCAATAAGTAGCACAAGTTACTTTGTTTTCCCTTTGATTCATTGACACCTGTCCCTGTGTTGAGAGAAACTGGGAGTGAAGTGAAGAGGTACTTCCTTCAGCCTGATGCTTATTCATTTCTCTGTGAAAGGGCCTTTACAGTTGCCAAAAATATAACTTTTGTGTGTTTTTGTTATTAAGTTGGCATTGAACAACAAATAAGCAAGCCCTTGCTCAGGTTACCAAAAGTAACACAAAAGTAACATAATACATTACTTTCTATAAAAAGTAACTAAAGTAATGTAATTAGTTATTTTGGTTACACTTTATTTCGATAGTCCACTTTAGACATTCTATTAACAGTAAGTAACTTTGCGACTACATGTCAACTAGCAGTTAGTAGAGTATTAGTATACTGTCTGCTTAATATCTTCTAACACTTTCTTTGTCAACTTATTCTACTAACCCTAAACCTACCCTCAGTCTACTCTGAGAGTTAGTAGACATGTAGATGCAGATTAATGACAATTAGTTGACATGTAGTTGACATGTAGTTACAAAGTTACTTATAGTTAGTAGAATGTCTAAAGTGGACTATCGAAATAAAGTGTAACCAAATTCTGCTTAGGGCCCCATAAAGGCTTGAGCCAGCCCTGACTTCAACACAACTAATTTTATTGCATCTTGCTCAATTCATTTAGTTTTTCAGCTACGCAAGGTGTTTGAGTAGAGTTCACAGTTGAATCTTAAGAAAACCTACTTCCTGCCAAGTGCCTGTCAATTGCCAAAAGGAGACAATGTTACAATGCTTCCTACATGCACAAGTGCATCACTGTCCAATTTCTTTGGCACGGTCGAGAGCAACATCCAGTTACACCTTTAACAGAAGCTGTATATCACATTTCCGGAGCTCTGTTCTTTTAATAGATCGACATCTCCGGAGAGAGCCGATGCTTGATGTGCTGCTCTCCTCAACCCGTCTTCCTGGCTGTCGCACAGTTTCAGCTTGAATCGTGATGGCCAGGAGTGTTTTGTCTTTTGAACTGGTGGCATATGTTTTGTTCCGACACTTGAGTTCGGCTACAGTGTATTTAGTGTTCAAGACACTAGCAGAATCAATAGAAACTCCATATTCTTCAGAGAGGCATGCATCTGAGGACTTCTGGTGAACTTGTTTTGCTGAGCTAGGTGTTTTTAAAATGTGTTTGGAAGTTGGTGTGAGGTAAAAACATTTTCTCAGTGAGGCAGAAGGATGTAATGGCGGAGGGTAAAGAAGGATCTTTGTGCACTTTGATTAATTACCACTTGTTTGTAGCCATTGATTTGCCTTTTGTACATGAAACTCCAATACATAACCATAAAAGAACTGTAGGGAGATATACAGAGCCTCTCCATCAAAGAGAAAGTACTGTACAGTGTCTTGGTGGCTCTTGCCCCAGGAACTACTTAGAACAAAGTAGTTAACTCTAAACAGCCACAGATGCTTTCTTTACTAGTTATTAGTTTTAACAGCATCAAAAAGGATTCATTTTGCTCATTTGAGAATGTGTTTAGGAACAGGAAAAGCACTGGTCAAGAAGATCAGATCCAGATCCATCAATCTCCATGAGCTCATGTTTAGATTAATAGGAAGAATGGAGTATTGCATGACATGTTTTACACCTTTGTAGCCATAAATCTTGAAAATATGTAATATGTCAGAGACAGGCTTGATATTTACAACCAAATAAAATAAAACAAATAAAAATACAGATTACACAAGCATCTCCAGAAGCAGCTGACCTTTTATTTGAACCTGTACATATGAATCTTTGTATATTAAATTAGAGATGAGACTGAGGCTTGTACCTTATAAAATAGTGTCACCAAGAGGTGTATTTGTGAAATGGCTCATGTTCCATAGTGAAGAATGTATCCATCTGCTGGTGACTGATGGTAGTACTGTTTCAGGACATTTGTATATATACATTACATATTATATAAAATCAAGTGTTTGCATTTCACTGAGGCAATGAAACATTTAGTTTACCTTTAGCTTCTTTATAACAGCAACATGGTTCAGTCCTTACACACTGCAATACATTTTTTAAAGTATTCAAAGAAGGAATTGCTTCCAGGAATTGCAACCTACATTGTAAGCACTGGTCAAGAAGATCAGATCCAGATCCATCAATCTCCATGAGCTCATGTTTAGATTAATAGGAAGAATGGAGTATTGCATGACATGTTTTACACCTTTGTAGCCATAAATCTTGAAAATATGTAATATGTCAGAGACAGGCTTGATATTTACAACCAAATAAAATAAAACAAATAAAAATACAGATTACACAAGCATCTCCAGAAGCAGCTGACCTTTTATTTGAACCTGTACATATGAATCTTTGTATATTAAATTAGAGATGAGACTGAGGCTTGTACCTTATAAAATAGTGTCACCAAGAGGTGTATTTGTGAAATGGCTCATGTTCCATAGTGAAGAATGTATCCATCTGCTGGTGACTGATGGTAGTACTGTTTCAGGACATTTGTATATATACATTACATATTATATAAAATCAAGTGTTTGCATTTCACTGAGGCAATGACACATTTAGTTTACCTTTAGCTTCTTTATAACAGCAACATGGTTCAGTCATTACACACTGCAATACATTTTTAAAAGTATTCAAAGAAGGAATTGCTTCCAGGAATTGCAACCTACATTGTTGTACAGCAAACAATGGTGAGTATGTGAGCAAGCATTCGTCATAAATCACAGTGCACCATCCAGACACCATCCAGCCTTTTTAGTAAATATAAAGAAGCATGCATGTAAATGACATCACCATAATCTAAAATGGGTTAAAAAAAAAAGAAAAAAAAAAAGTACTCTGTATAATTCGCTTTCTAGCTCCAAAGATTTTTTTTTTTTTGTCAAGCCGTATTCCTAAATATTTGCAAGCAGTTACTCTTTCTATGTGCAAACCTTCAATTATAAGAATAGACAGAGAAGTGGTCATAGAACGGCTTCACGTAAAAATGAAGTATTTAGTGTTGTTTGCATTTAAAACTAATTTCAGTTGTAATAAAGTAAGATGAAAAGTATAAAAAGAGTCCTGAAGGATTTCAATAGCTCGAGCCAATGAGCATGCAGCTGAATAAATAATTGTTTCGTCAGCATAAAAAAGTAACTTTGCAGACGTCATTTCCTTGCCTAAATCATTAATACAAATAGAAAAAGAAGTGGTGCCAGTAAAGAGCCTTGTGAGACACCCTTCTTGACTGTTAACAAGGATAAGGTGTAATTATCTACAGAAACACACTATTCTGTCCGAGTTATATCCGATAAGTAGTTTTCAAACCAACTCAAGGCCATATTACCGAGGCCTATACTTTTAAGCCTCTGTAACAGTAAGGCATGATGCACTAAATTGCTTGTGTCAGATTGACAAATAAAAATATTATGTCTGAGTAATCTTTTATTATTATTATTATTATTATTATTATTATTATTATTATTATTTATCAAAGATTCAAACACTTTTGCTAAAACCAGTAGTCTAGAAATAGGATGATAATTATTCAAATCGGATGGATCTCCTCCGAAGAGATATAACCATAGCTGATTTCCATGACGGTTGATAAACTCAGATTAAAAATCAACGCAATAGGTTTGGCAATAATATCTGCAGAAACTTTTTTAAAAACTGGATCAATTTTGTCAGACCAAACAGATTTCATACAATCTAAATCTGACAGCAATTTATTAACTTGGGTGGGCAATATAGGGGTAATGTAAATAAATATGATTTACTAAAATTAGTCGACTCACCAATTCCCTGTTCAACAATGTCCATTGAATTGCTGGTGTCTTTTATGGAACTGGCAGAAATAAAATGTCTATTAAACATATTAACAATATTAACCTTGTCTGTAATTCATCTTTGGGTAACACTTTATTATAACTTTCATTAATAAATCATTAACAAACATTATATAATGCTTAACAGATCATTAGTTAATATATATTCATATAGCTAGAAATATGAGATAATGTTCTTGTTAATGTTTAATAATGAACTTACTAAACATTACCTAATGATTAACATATGATTATTTAATGTAAATTGAAATGCTTACAAATGTCAGTAAACTTTCAGTTCATATGATCTTCATTTGTTGGTCTCTGTTTGTTTTTGTAGACCTCTATTTACAAATCTTAAAAAAATAATCTATTAATTATTTGTTCAAGTTTTTACAGTACCCAATCTAAAGTGGAAACTATTCATCATTTGCTAATGTTTATAAATGTTTACTAATCATTAATACCTTTATGAGCAGTCATCTCAATCACACATCTTTACTAATCATTCATTAATAATTTGTTCATGTTTTTGCAGTAGCCAATCTGAAGTTGAATCGATTCATCATTTGTAAATATTTATAAACAATTACTAATCATTTAGTATCTTTATGTGCATTGGACTTTTAGCTAATGTAACAAGGTTTGTGTAAAGGGTGGCTGGTTAAGTTTAGCTAAATGCTTGCTAAAGACATAACAGATTGTAATTTTGGTGCAAAAAAAAAATATATATATATACTGTAATGATAGCATAAATGTGGTTATGATGTTATGTAATAAAATAGCTGAGCAATTCTGTGCAGTTTCTGATCCATGTTGTTTTTCAACATGCCAGAGCTTTACTAAGGTCATTTATGGCAGGACAGTTGGCTTAGCGGCCATGTTGGTATGTTCCTCCTCTTATAATGCTTGACATTGGCATTTCCTGTTCTCATTCTTTTAAACTGCTGAGAAGTGTAGTTTTGAGCAAAACTGGCAGTTTTAACTTGCTATCTGGTGCCTTCTTGTGAACTTAAGTTGTTTAAATAGAGATACGCTTTCAAGATTATTTAGTTATTAGAAGTTTTTGTCCATACAATGAAAATCCAATGTTGTTTTGGACCTTTTTGACATTCATTGTATGACCAAAAAATCTTTTATGTTCCACGGAAGAAAATCATACAGGTTTTGAGCATAATATACTATAATGACATATAATAGTATTATATTATATGTATTACACAGCCCTGCAAAAAAAAACAAATCTGCAAAAAAGGCCCAATATTACCTAATTTGATGATGATTTGAGTTAAAAAATTATTGATTAAAAACTTTAATTCACATAGTTTTTTTTTCTTTTCACAAAATAAGAATGAACATTTTTCAACTGACATATAACAACTTTAATGGACTTATCAAAATAACAAAAACAGCCAAATGCCAAAAGTTTCAGTTTTAATGACAAAAATAAGTATTTAAATGTCATTTAACTTACAGTCTGCAAAGGAGTGGAAGCATATGTTCAAATTCTCTATTTAATGTCAAATCTGTAATTTTCTGTCACTTTTTGGAAGTAGTAAAACACCCTCATATGAAGCAGAAAACATCTGGGTATTCTTCTTCTTGCATATTGTTCTGTCACTGGCTATAATTCTAACCTTGAATCCAGGATTAGACATAAAATAATGTCTTCAGATTAATTCATACATGTGAGAATCGGCTGAGAATTGAACAAATAGTTCTAATCTGGCTTTTTTTTTTTTTTTGCAATTAAGAGGTAATATAAAACTTCTCCTTACAAATGGTTGTCAAAAGCAGAAATGCTACAAAATGCACATCATATGTTGTGGAAAAGTGTGATGTGCTAGAACAAAGCAGACAATATTTTTAAAAGCAAAATTAGTAAGAAACAAATATTGAATTTCATCAAATATGATACAGGGTGGTGTTATTTCATTATATAATACTGTAATGAAATATTAGCAGTATATAGGGTTGCTTACAGTCGCTTTGAGGCATTTGTATAATTTTCACAATGTAAACATGAAACCATGAACAGATGTTTTTCAGTGCAGGTGCTGGAAAATACAGCGTGTCTCACCTGACTGAACACTGAATATTATGTGCAGTCTTCATTGATGTGTCTCCTCTCATGACAGCGTGACAGGAGTCGCCAGACTCATGCAATTTGCATAATCCTAATAAATATAACTGAACCTTGTCCTCAAATGTATTTTAAATAGACAAAATTTGTCATTTTTTTTCCTCTTAAAGATTGAACAGCAACCGCAGTCTGTCCAGATGTCTGATGAGTTGCTTCAGTGGGAATTTCAATGGCATGAGCCTGATTAAACCTCTGATAGTCTCTTTGATTGCCCTGACAAAACTTCCTGAAAGAGCATCATGTTTGAGGAGATGAGATCTGGCCATGTTAGATAAATGCATTAGTGCAAAAATCCCATATCTTCAAACTGTCATTGCCATATAAATGTTTTTTGAGGTATTTTGTGTCTTGGTGATGCTCAAAGCGAGGTCAGATGCCCGCCTGATTCATGAGAGCTTGCAGGTAGATGATAAAATTAAGGACTGGTTCATCCAAAATTATGTCAGCATTTAATCATGAACCTTCATGACTTCAAAGAAATTTTAAATAATGCACTGGTCACTTTTTTTTTCAATTACCATGAATAGGGACTGAAGATTTAAGCTTCAAAAAAGGATGCAAACACACCAAATGTGGTCCATATGACATTTCAAGTATTCTGATGCTGTAGCTTTGTGTGAGAAACTGGCCAATATTTGTTGTAATTTGCTGAAAGTGACTTCCAGTTTGTGAATGAATTGAGACTGAGATCCAACTCAAAATAATCATTCATTCAGTAATGTGTGTTGCCACATAATGTTTTTTAAAGCTTGAATGCCATAGTCCCTATTCTTTGTAATTGAATAGTATTTTTCAGAGTTTCTCATTTTGTGTCTTGAGTGTCTTAACTTGTGTCTTAACGCACTTAAGTTAATAAATGATGACATAATTCCAATTTTTGCATGAACTATTCCTTCAACAGTATTCCTTTCACATGCAAAAGAAGGAGAAAGGAGTAAATCACAAAAAAAGTGTCCAGCCAACTAGAAATGTCTAGAGAACTTCAAGCACTTTCCTTTATCAGAATCAATATGACTACAGTCGTCTCTCTGTGTTCTATTGAACTTTAGCAGTTCACTCCAGCAATGAATAATTTCTCTCAATTTCTCTAAGCAAAACTCCCATTATATCATGTACTGTTAAAAAAAAATAGAAGATAGTATGCAGTATACATTATGTAGTATTCAGTACTTGGTAAATAATAAACTGGTACTTCATTCCAAACACAGCCCTTTTTTAAATCTGACAACTACTTACTAGTACTGAAGTCCTCTATTGGTGAGAATGAGAAGTACCGAGCAAAATGACTAAACAAAAGTCAGTGATTCTTTGACCACAGGCACCCACACATGGCTGTTTGCCACAATCAAACATCAGTGAGTGAAAACCGTGGCGTATCTGCGGATCAGAGGTTGTGAGTACACTGCAGGTTCCCATTCTCTGGATTTCAGACTGTTGCTCACTCCCCCTTCCATTGTCATGCATTAGTGCCCCTGAGGTCAGAGGTTAAGTGAGTTCAAAGAAATAGTAGCCCAGCATTCATGTGAGTCAGCAGATGTCTGGCATTGACTAGATGCATGTTTTTGTAGAAGGGCAGAACAGCTGTGAAGGCTTGATACAACACCTGCTGCAGTTACACATTAAATGCATTACCATTTGTTTTACTATCTTGTTTACTATGCTAAGAAGAAGACAAAAAATATCTTTGATTTTGCTCCTACTATGCCATGCCACTCATTTGATTGCTTTCAGTGAACCATTCAGAACAATTCATTTTTGAAAGGGCTCGATGAAGGCATGATGAGTTTTTCATGAAATGCTCTTAAATTCCATTATTAGTGTGGTCATGCAGTGCGAATTTGAATGATTGAACAGCTTTCTTTAGTCTGAACTCTAAAGCAAATGGCATTGATGGAAAATCCTGTAATGTTTTCCTTTTCTGTAGAGAATTTGAATTCCCTCTTTCTTTAATTATCAGAGGCAAATTGCCATAGACATGCCATACCTTTTTATTTTGACCCACTGTGACCCAATAAATGGATTATCCACACAAATAAGATAAAATAATATGACAAAGTAAGGATGCTTTAAATTAAGAAAATGTGAAAAACACTGTGCTAATACTTGAAACATTTGTATGTATTTAATACTTGAAATGTCTGTCTGTATTTACATTTTTACTGTTAGAAAATGTATTTATTGTCCTGCAAAGGACTGCATTTACTGCGTGTTGTACTTGGTGGCTCTTGACTATGCAAAATGTAATTCTTCTACAGTAATGACAATAACTTTTGCATTACACACAGATGAAAATGTTGGTCAATATGCACTTACGCAGTTCATCAGCATAATTAGAAATGTTTCAATTTCAAAGACAGTTTTGATTTATTACAATGATTTATTGCTCCATAATGTCACCTAGTTCACATTCTGTAACTTTGCATTACATTTTTGCAGTAGATTCTCTCTCATCCATAATAGCCTTTCCTTTGGAAATCAATACAACTTTTACAAATTTAAAATTGACCTTACTGGACTTGAACTTGTGTTTTGGCCTGCATTTTAATGAACAGAGGTGCCAACAAGGCTGCAGCTGAAGTCTGCTACTTAATTTTGATTTAGATATGAATTTACTTCATAACAATATCCTTATTTTGCAAAGGGAGCAAGTTGTGGAAACAGATTGAAAGAGAATGGTGCTAAGTGGTGTTTTGTTCCTTGCAAGACAAGCTTCATGCCTTTGAAAAAGCTGATTATAAAGATTTAACTTGCAAACTTGGGATCTCAACTTAATTAACGTGCAGTACTTCACCTCAACTCTGGGTCAATATGTCTTTATGCGCTGTCTCTTCTCGATAATTGCATGTGCACTGGACTGAGAGGAACATGCATTAAAAACTGCTTCACCAGAAGGAACTTTTTGAAGGTACTGAAGGTAAGTCAGTGTTAGGAATGAGTTGATCTGTATCAGAAATTGAAATCATTCATAATCACTGTTGTATTAAGAGGATTGACCCTCACAAAAGAAAAAAAAAATTGATTCAAAGGAGATTTTTTTCCCCCTTTCTTTCTTTCAGATTATTTAGCGTAAATGTACACTACTGTATATATCTATTTATAGTTCACCAAAACTGCATTTATTTGATCAAAAATACAGTAAAAATAGTGATATTTTACTATAATATTTTAGAATATTTAAAAAAAGATTTACATTTGAATATATTTTAAAATGTAATTTATTCATGATTGATCATGTTGTAAATAAATGGAAAACAAGAAAGGACACTGGTAAGCTGCAGTTAAACATGTATATTACTGACTTTTTAATGTTAAAAATCTATAGTTAGATATTTTATCTTTAGAAATCACTTTCTATTTACTAAAAATATTGATAAAGATATTAATATGCATCGATTTGGGGGTGGTGTTCATGTGTCAACCTTCTTTAGACCATAGTTTGTGTTGTTTCCAGGTCTTCTGTTAATTGCAATTATTTCTTGAACAGCATTTTACTGGCAGATTTTACATTTAATACTGCTGTCATATGGTATATACATGTTGTGTGCTTGGAAAAGCTGTCAACACAACAACAATGTAATTCTGGGGGAAAATGTGAATGCTATAATTAGTGTTTGTATATTGGTGTGACACAATTGCTGAGTGTGACATATGGTATATTGAGTGGAAAGGCCTCCTAGGGAGAAGACTGAGAAAGAGAGAGAGAGTTACAGACAACGAGCGAGGAGGTAGATGAGGGAGGGCATGAATATGTCAATAGTCAGCAGGATGTTGTCGGTGGATGAATTATATGTGGTTGTGTAAGATATATGTCCACACATGTACTCTGGAGCTTTACATCGGTCAATAGGAAGTGGCAGGTGAAGCGATTCACACAACAGAATGCATTTCCTGCACACAATATGTTTAAACCCATAGAGAACAGCACAGAAAAACACAGTCTCCAGCTGAGTGCCTCAACACGGTTGTTTTACAGACACTTTGAGGAGTATCACAGGAATAGTCCCCATGGAGCAACCTGGGCTTACACACATTGCATGCTCAAAGGCACAATGGACATGCTCAAGTACTGCCCCTTTTTAGGGTTTGAACTTTGACCTTTTAGTTTACCAACCCTGAGAAGTACTGAACTAAATCCATTTATTATGAAGAGTTGCAGGAGTTAAATCCCAAATGTAGAAGGAATGAATTGTACAGAATATCACGGTCTAGCTTCCTACATGAGTTCATTTAATGAAAGAATTTTGAAATTAAGAAATTATCTTTGGCACATTCCTGACAGATGGAATGTGCCAAACAGTTTTTATTCACCATTCTTATGGAACATTCCAAGCGTAGATCCGTGGAGAATATTTTAACTTTGAAGGGTGAAAAACGAATCACTGAGATGATAAACAAATCATGTGTGAAAAGATGAAGCAGAAGCTACAGTGAACATAAAAAGATGGAACACAGTTCTTCTCAGGTCATCTAACATATTAAATCAAAGACATGAAGGTATTTTGATAGAATGTAACTAAGTTATCTAGCAATCTTATTTCAGGCTAATGAGAGGTGCTTTCAAGAAAGCTCTAATAGGCCTATGTGTTGAAGTATTATGCCAAGTTCCTCTTGTTTTACAGACTCAGAAACAATCAATCAGTCACTTACAGTATTATATGTATTTTCCAGTTTGTTAGTGCTCCATATCAACTGAACCCCTGGACACTGCCTGCCTGCCTACCTGACCTTAACTTCACTTGCAGAAAATCATTCATCATTGAAAATTACAGTTGTATCACACAGAACATTAGCAACATATGTAAGCAAAGCTCTCAGACTTGGTCAGAAAAAGTAATAATCATCTATTTGTTTAGATAATCTTAATTTGGCAGAATTATTTTTCCAGCAAACTTTCAACAGGAACAACTAAAACATTCTTGATTTTTTTTTATGCATTTATTTTGTCTATGGTGTTTTGTTTTGTTGTATTGTGCATTGCTTTGTTGTTGTTTTTGTTTGTTTGTTTTGCTTTGTTGTGTTTTTTTGTGCATTGTTTTGTTGTTGCTTTGTGTTTTTTTGATTTGTTGTTGCTTTGTGTCGTCTTCTGTTTAATTTTTTATTGTAGTGTAGTATTTTTGTTTTGTTGTTACTTTGTGTTTTTTGTGTGTGTGTTTTGTTGCTTTGTGTTGTGTTTTTGTTCAGAAAATCATTCATCATTGAAAATTACAGTTGTATCACACTTGACTTGACTTGACTTGACTTGACAACAGTCTGCGCTGTGCCTCGGCAACAGCGGGACCGCTGCCAGTGGGATCGCGAGCCTGGCCGCTCTCATCAAACACGGCCAGGCGACAGCGGAGCGTGCGCAGCGAGAGCAGCTTAGCGCTACTGAAGAGCAGAAGCTGGTTTGCGCTCTGCCGGATGCGCTTTTATGCTTTCTGGTGCTTACGTCACCCCGCTCGTGACGTCTCGCTGCTCCATTGGACTGATTTGACACGTGCTTCAGAACGCGGTCACGCAAGGGCGTTCCCAAAGCAAATCTCGACGCAGCTCGAGTTCCTGAAGGGGAACTAAAACATTCTTGATTTTTTTTTTATGTATTTATTTTTTTCTATCGTGTTTTGTTTTGTTGTATTGTGCATTGCTTTGTTGTTGTTTTTGTTTGTTTGTTTGTTTTGCTTTGTTGTGTTTTTTTGTGCCTTGTTTTGTTGTTGCTTTGTGTTTTTTGATTTGTTGTTGCTTTGTGTTGTCTTCTGTTTAATTTTTTATTGTAGTGTAGTATTTTTGTTTTGTTGTTACTTTGTGTTTTTGTGTGTGTGTGTTTTGTTGTTGCTTTGTGTTGTGTTTTTGTTTTGTCATAGCGTTGTTTTGTTTTTGTTGTGTTTTGCTGTTGCTTTTGTGTTGTCTTCTGTTTTCTTTTTCTTTTTTTTGCTTTGCTTTGTGTTGGACTAAGGGGCTATGACTACTACTAGAAGGGTCTTGGTCCCATTTAGCCCCTGTTTGAACTATGCTCCAGTTGACTTAGTGTAGTCCCTGCTATTGTCACATTCAGTCTACTCAATTTCTCTTAGTTTTTGATTTCTGGAAATCTCATATGGCGACTCCACTGTCAGTCAACAGTATTAAGTGCACTCAGTGCACCTAAGTATGTAAGTTGGGATTCAGCCTCAGCATTATTTCTTCAGCTTGCTATCACTTATGTAGCTCTAATAGGACATCCTGATGCACTATCTTCACCTTTCTGCCATAACATTAAATCACACTGGCAGTTCAGTTCCATACTCCTCTTATTCAGTGGGGCATAATAGTGTGGTGCACCATCTGATTTACTGTCCTTTGATACAGAGTGTCCTGCCAGTTATAATAGACTGCTGCCTTGAGGTGGATGTAATGAAAGTCAGTGTTGTAATGCCATCGAATGTACTAGGTTTTGGTACTTTTTTCTCTTGGAATAGTGGCGGTGTGCCATGAACTTAAAGTTTGGAGACGAGAGCAACTAGTCTGAAAGGCGAAGATCCTTGTGGGCAATTTAATGTTTGGATAAAGAGCTCCTCAGCTGGGGGAAAAAAAAGTTAGGTTGTAATTGGTTTTAAATAGCCAGTATTGGTGTCCATTGTATTTATTAATTTATTATTTACTTAATAAAAAAATAATACATTTATAAAATTGATTTTATCAACAACAACAACAAACAATAACAACAACAATAATAATAATAATAATAATAATACAAAAATAAAAATACAACAGTTCAGTGTTAATTCATGTTAGTTCAAGCCCATTAAATAATATTAACAAATATAACTTTTGATTTTAATAATGCATTAGTAAATGTGAAATTAACATTTACTAAGATTAATAAATGCTTTTGAAGTATTTTTCATTGTTAACAAATATTAACAAATGAAACCTTATTGTAAAGTGTTACTAATTTTTCTTAGTATGAGATTTTTCTTCTGTGAGTGTACAATCACAATTAGAGTTTGAGTTTTTCATACTAATTTTATAATAAACCCTTGTGCTGTTATTGTTTCTCTGAAACTTAACTTCTGTTCAGTTCTCACTAACTGAAGCTGGCAGAATGTCAGCACATTTGCATAACAGTAATCACAGAAAAGTGAGAAGGACAGCGAGAGAGACTACACCATGTGCGTAAAACTCATAGCACATCTCAAATTATTTATTTGGTCAAGGCTATGCATACAGATGTTTCCATATAACTGAGTGATGGAATTGCTGCTAAGCTGAGGTCAGATGGTCATTTTCTGTCACTGCACTCTGGATCCTCCATTAGTTCATTGAGTGACAGGCAGTGTTGGGAAGGTTACTTTGGAAATGTAATAGGTTACAGATTACAAGTTACCCTACTTAAAATGTAATAAGTAGTGTAATTTTTCAATTACTTTATTAAAGTAATGTAACTGATTACGATTACTTTTCTAAATTTCTAATGTTTTCAACTGTTTATCATTTTCAAACATGTAAACCAGGCAGGGTAAACCTCACAGTAGTACTCAACACTGATTACAGTCACACTTTCGAAATCCTTCATCACTTGAAGAAGTAAGTCTGACACTTTATATTTTTTATGATTATTTGCAAATCGACTTTGCTCTTCCATGGAAGAAAGGGGATTGGAAAAAAACAGTTAATCTTTAAAAAATGAAGCATAGCTATACATAAACCCATATATGAAATAAAAGAGTTATCGAATAAGCATGTTCTAAACTCGTAATCCTTAACATTTTAATAAGTAACTGTAATTTAATTACAAATTTTTTCTCAGTAACTGTAACTGATTACAATTACTTTTATTTTGTAATTAGATTACGTAATTCCGTTACATGTAACTAGTTACTCCCCAACACTGGTGACAGGCGCTAGATAAACCTGCTGCAGACCCACAGGGATAATGAATCTTCTGACATCAGGTGCCATTGTCAGAATAGCAGGTGTGAGCATCCAGAAGCAGCGGGAATTTCTCTTGTTATTACAGAAAGTGTCTCTGTGTCACTTCTAGGGGTTTTTGAGCAAATTTTTGAATTGAAACTTCATAACATAGCACAGTTTG
>NW_015650091.1:566848-572301 GCF_001515625.1 Sinocyclocheilus rhinocerous | reverse complement strand
CCCCCCCCCCCCAATAATTCTGGGTATAACTTGCACTCAGGTGCACTCTGCATTTTGTTGGTGTGTGTGGATATGGAAACTGTCTTAGATTGTATACTAAAATGTAACAGCATGGATATAAAAACAGCTTTTATTACTTATACAACTTTTTATACTGATACAAAGTTTTCAAAATTACTATTAATTTTATTTTGTGTATAAAACTTTAAATTTGTTATTTTAAGGAGGGTATTTTAAGGAGAATATGTAACATTAATATGAGAAAGGTCTTGAAGTGATGAAAACTCACCCCATTATCTAGTGGACTTATGGATGCGGGCATTTGAGTCTACAGTATAATGGCAGATTTTATTTTATCCTTATTTGGGGTTCTTTTTATAATACAAAATTACATACGGAATATATAAAAAGGTAGCTCTCGAAAGATTTATGAGCTATATCCAATAGAATAATTTTTTCTAATACATTTTCTCACATTATTATCATTTTCTTCATAGCTGTCTGTGTATTCCTATACTGTTCACAGTTTTCAGAGCAAATTTCTTGAAACAGCTGGCCATGAAACCTAAATAGATTATATAAAGGATACAGTGAAGTTATAACCTACCAAATTAGAAGGCCAAGTGAGCAAAAATGTACCCTCAGCCCCGCATGAATAAATCAAAACACAAAGCAGATCTCATGACTGTATCATGACTAATGCACAAATATAGATGAGTCAGATGGACCAGTGATAAATAATAGATACAGTATTGCAATGCCAAGTGAATGTTGCAGCGTTTTGTAAACTCTGCCTGAGGAGCCCACATATGGTCCAGTTAACGTCAGGGTTAGGATGGCATTAGCCAAGCCACGACCATTGAGTTGAATTGGAGTGTTGACATGTTATAGGCTCCAGGCAACAACAAATCTTTTGAGATGCATCAACATCCTAAGGACTCTTGGACCTAAATACAACTCTTGGCAGAGATAGTTTACTTGTTTTAGGGGAAAAAGTATGATTTAAAAATTTCAGATGTTTTAAATTTTAAATGCATCACATTTAATGATTTGATAATGCGTTTTTAGCTAGAGTTACAAATAAGTCAAGCAAACAACTCTCTTCCTGCTGTGAAAGTGGGTCGTTTTCCATCTTATATTTGAAGTGTCAGACAAAAGTATCTAAACTGAGAGCAAGTTACTGCCGTGAATTTATCAACTGTGAATATGATGATAGAGAAAATTATATACACCAATGTGCCTTAGGACTTTGTGAGATAACTTTCTCACAAATATTGTATAAGGTAAATAAGCACAAAAATGCTGTATATTGAAAAGTTAATTTCTTCAATTTAACGCTTTTATGTAGATGCAGCAAGGTTCTAGTAACTACTGGAGATGAAGGCAGTTTAAAATAAAAGTGTTTTACTGAAATTAATTAGAAACTTATTTTCAGAGTGCAATGCAAAGATGTATGTAAATACTAAAGAAAAAGTGGCATGAAGTGCACTACACATTGTTGCTAACAGGAACTCATTCATGCCTCCTGTGTCAGATCTCAGTCTAACAGGGGATGGAACCTAGATTTTTTTCTCTGTCTATGAAAAAATTATGTTGTCAGTGCAAAGCTAAATTGGAATAAAAGACCCAGTGTTCACTGGGCGTGTTTTTTCACTCTGAAAATGATATGATGAAATGGTGGGAAATAATGAGACAGTTCCTTCAATATTGCTGTGTGAAAAATGAAAATGATAAGCCTTTGATTCCTGCTGTTAATGTGAGATTTATAGTTCTGCAATTATAGATGCATACAAGCCAAATTATATAGATTATTAGACTAGATGAAATAATAAATTAAATACATTTCAAATGTTTCTGTTGTTGCTGCTCCTTGGTATGATGTTTGCAGGAATATTTAAATTACAGTATGGCTTTCTAAATATCTATATATCTTTCTAAAAGTAGGAAATCAAATTTGAATTATTAAAAAACTTGCTCTAACTTTCACCAACTATTTTTGTTGCTTAACTTAATTTATCCAAGTTGGCTCAGTCATATTAAATAATGTTTGACTAGATTTTTTTTTCTTTTTTGTAATGTCTCTATTTTTGTAAGTAGCCAAAATAAATACTGATTAATAAAAATTTGCAACATACTTTATATTTAATTATATTTTGGAATAACCTGCAAATACCCATAATGGTTATTTTGTTTCTCTCTGCAAATATGTACACAAAAATGTTTGTCAGTTAATCTAAAATAAATGTGTTAAGGTAACATCTAAATTAACTGGTTTTATTCAAGTCACAAACATAATTTGTGTTTAAATAGTTCATTAAAAATGTTTAGTATGAGTACTTAGATACATTTTCTAGCATTAGATGTGTACCTGTTGAGGAGATATAGAAGAGATGTGACTACAGACTTTGCATTCAAATCTGCATGTTGTTTAACTCTAATATTAATGAGTTTTATCAGACACTACCGCCTTTCCTTGGTAATAGTATGCCATAAATCATTCATCATCCCATTAAGTTATGTACAAGAGTAAATGATTGCAACACATACAACAGAATACAAGTTATGTACAAGAGTAAATGAACAGTGTTGGGCAAGTTACTTCCAATATGTAATACATTAAATATTACTAGTTACTGTCTTTTGAAAGTAATTAGTTACATTACAATATTACTGTCTCTGAATTGTAATGCGTTACACTACTTTTGAGTTACTTTTGAGTTACTTTCACCAAAATATCCACAGAAGTATTATAAAATGCCAAAATGTTGTTTATTGCTGCTCATTCTACATCCAGTGGAGGGTAATGTGATGGGTCTATATGGCATAAAATTATAAAATCATATTTAGATACCGTCTAAATGAATGTTACGTTGTAGTTGTAACGAGTAATAATATTACCCAAATTGTATTAGTAATGCGTTATATTACGGCGTTACAGCAAAAAGTAATATACTACTGTAATATTATTACTTTTGTAATGCGTTACTCCCAACACTGTAAATGAAGGACATTCCCTCATGTTCATAAGGTGTGAATGTTCTTGATTAACGTTAAATACCATTAGCAATAGCTTTTGCAACCTAGAGACAATGGGAAGTTGTTTGATGCAGTCTTGATGTCACTTTATTTAAATTGAGATGCATGGAATTAGAATGTTGAAAATGAACTCAAAGATTCAAAGAATAAATTAGACAAAGTGTCTAATTTCTGTGTCATTAACATTACCAAACAGGTTGGCAAATGATTCAGCAACTTGAAAGATTTTTCAAACCTTCCCCTCATCTTCCATTGGCCAGCCAAATAGATAGCCCCACCCCATAGCCACACTGTTGGTTGAGCCATTGTTTCTATGTCAGAATGGTTGAAATGATCAAATTAGCAAATCAGTATAACAAATACAGTAATTTAAAAATTACACTCTTCAACTTTAGATTTCAGTTGCTTTCTTGAATGGAACTACAACCCTGAATTTTGTCTCTGTATGCATTATGAATATTTAACAAGATTACTTATTAGAACCTTGGCTAGAGCTAGAGGCAATGTACAGGTAAATTTTACAGTGACATATTGTTCCCTTTCAGTCAGTCACGTTCGACGAAATAAAGGAGAGTGCGTGCAAACGCACATCAGCTTTTCGCTTCGGAGCCGAGCCTTCTAGCAAGACTGAATCTCCGCGAGTGTCTACGAGACAGCCTTTAGCGTTGGTGTCACGGCGCGTCAGCGGGGGTTGCCATCCAGTGCTGCTTCTCTTCGGCGTGCTGCAGCTTCCCATTCTGCAGTCTCGTCGCGACCTCCCCTGGGCGCTTCAGCGCTCTCTCTAAAAGAGTGTTTTCAAAAAAAAACAAAAAAAACCCCTAAAAAAGCAATATCTAAAAGAGCTCCACGAGCGACGGGCGTCTTTTTAAAGATGGCTTCCCGCTCGTGCGTTTCTGGATGTGGTGAGAGCTTCCCCATCGAGTGCGTCTCCGCGGGCCTCTCATTCCTCCAGCATGTTGTTGTGTCAACAGATGCCTCTGCCAGGGGCTGGGGTGCCATGTGCAATGGGAGTGCAGCTGCGGGGCTCTGGTCGGGGCCCCGACTGCAGTGGCATATCAATTGCCTCGAGTTGCAAGCAGTATGGCTTGCTCTGCGCCGCTTCAAATCGCTGCTACACGACAAGCACGTACTGGTCCGTACGGACAGCACTGCGACCGTTGCGTACATCAACCACCAAAGCGGTCTACGCTCCCGTCGCATGTCACAACTCGCCCGCCATCTCCTCCTCTGGAGTCAGAAGCATCTGAGGTCGCTTCGCGCCATTCATGTCCCAGGCGAGCTCAATCGTGCAGCCGACGAGCTCTCACGTCAGCCCTCCCTTCCGGGAGAATGGCGACTCCACCCTGAGACAGTCCAGATGATTTGGAGACGCTTTGGGGATGCTCAGGTAGACCTGTTTGCCTCCCCGGACACGTCCCATTGCCAGTTGTTTTACTCCCTGTCCGAGGGGACCCTCGGCACGGACGCACTGGTGTACAGCTGGCCTCAGGGCCTACGCAAATATGTGTTTCCCCCAGTGAGCCTTCTCGCACAGACACTGTGCAAGGTCAGGGAGGACAAGGAGCAGGTCCTCTTCGTAGCGCCATACTGGCCCAGTCGGCTTGGTTCCCCGAACTGATGCTCCTCGCGACAGCCCCTCCTTGGCAAATTCCTCTGAGGAGGGATCTCCTTTCTCAGAGAGGGGGCACCCTCTGGCACCCGCATCCAGACTTGTGGAATCTCCACTTGTGGTCCCTGGACGGGACGCGGAGGTTCTAGGTGGGCTACCTCCAGCGGTAGTAAACACCATCACGTCAGCTAGAGCCCCGTCTACCAGACACGCTTACAGGCTGAAGTGGATCCTGTTCGTCGATTGGTGCTCTTCCCGCCGGGAAGACCCCCGTAGATGCCCGATCAGAGTCGTGCTTTCTTTCCTGCAAGATGGGTTGGAGCGAAGGCTGTCTCCCTCCACCCTTAAGGTGTATGTTGCCGCCATTGCCGTACATCACGAGGCAGTAGACGGTAAGTCTGTGAGGAAGCACTGTTCCCCATGGCACCACGGTACGGCTCCCCTCATGGTAAGCCCGTGTCTTTCCCTGGCAGACGTTCTCTGCCATCTCTGCTGTTTAGTCATCTCACCCCAGGCGGGCTGAGTCTACCGCAGGGACTCCCATATGTAGTACTGCCCTATGGCCAGTCCATATGTGTACCTTCACGTGATACCTCCTATACGCAGGATGTGGCTTCCGTAGCGTTCCCCTACTTGGATACGCTTTCCCAGTGTTATCCAATATTCCACTGTACGGAACAGCAGTCGCGGACACCTCTGCCTAAGCCCTGTCCTTCTTCCGCCCCAACTGGTGTGGGGGGACTTGCCGGCCTTCGCAGGGCACTGGAGGGGGTCAGCAATAGTGGCGTTTTCCATACGGATCCCAATT